>NC_086364.1:14773147-15063147 GCF_036324505.1 Eleginops maclovinus | reverse complement strand
GCCTTTTGCCCTTTGCCACAACCTATCTTTGCGAAAGTGGATTTTCCTCACTGACTTACTTGAAAAACAAATACAGGTCAAGGCTGCAGCCTGAGGCTGATATGACCCTCTGCCTGACAACCTCCATCCGTCCAAGGCTGGATCAGCTGTGTGCTGCTCATCAGGGTCAGACATCTCACTGATGTGAGAGTACGTGTGCCATCCACAGATGGTTTGAGGATTCATTGTCCCATCTACATGCATGTTTAGTGTTAAAATCTCATAGCTCAGTGTTTGTTTATAAATGACAGTGGCACAGCCACTCTGCACCTTGCACTTGTTTAAAGTTCAAACTTTTATTGTGATTTATTTTAATAGCCCTGTGTTGTGTGCAAGATATATGTTCATAAATGGCAGTGGTACGGCCACACTGTACCTTGCACTTGTTTAAAATAAAAACATGAATATATTAACCTGTGTATTATTTGAATAGCTTAGTATTGAATGTACAATAACAGTATCTATGTTTACACACTGCACTAGGCCCCGTTTAATATAAAACACAATTGTATGCCATATTAATAGTAGGGGGTCCCTGCTCCAACTCTCCATCAGTTTGGGGGTCCCTGGCCTGAAAAACGTTGAAGACCCCTGGGCTACACGGTTGATTTGGATTTCAGTCACCATGGATAACCTGGACTTTATTAAGTTTTACTTTAACCTTGGGCTCTCATATAACGCAAAAAGTATTGCGAGGGAACGCAAAACTATTGCGAGGGAACGCAATACTATTGCGAGGGAACGCAATAAAAATATTTACCAACATGACCCTTCGCGGGCTCCGTAGATTAATGTTCAGTTTTGCAAGCGCCTTTTTTTCTCTCTATCTTATCCGATCCAGTCGTTGTATTTTTTCAGCGCAACAGGCGGCATTAAATTGACGAATAAGATCAAAGAAGGATACTGGCACATTAACTGTCGCAAAATGACAATATACGGCACTAGCAGGTGATAGCTAGTAGACGGCAATGTTGTCAGCTGGCATGGCGGAGGCTCCGAGAAAGAAGTCGAAAACCTATAATTTCCATGAGGAATGGAAAGAGGAATTTATTTTCACCATGGTGAAAGACAACTGTGTTTGTATGCTGTGCCACCAAACTCTGGCGCTGTCTAAAAGAGAAATCTGGAGCGGCACCACAACACTAACCACGACAAATTCAAAGACAGTTTCCCCGCCAAGAGCGCAATCCGCGCTAGGAAAGTTGCTGAGCTGAAAGCTGGGTTGAAGGCTCAGCAGTCGCTTTTCACAAAACCTGCTGCTCAAAATAAGGCTGCGACTGAAGCTTCATTTCGTATTAGTCACCTTTTGGCTAAACACAAGAAGCCTTTTACAGATGGCGATTTATTCAAGGAGGCAATGGCCATCACTGCAGAGACGGTTTTCAACGGCTTCAAAAACAAATCCGACATCAAAACCGCGCTCCGCAGTGTCCAGCTTGGCTCCAATACAGTGGCGAGGAGGGTCGAGCAAATGTCAGGGGATCGACAAGTGTTAAAAGATTTGTCACACTGTGAATATTTTTCACTACAGTTTGATGAATCCCTGGATGTAATGGACACAGCTCAGCTTGTTGTATTTGTCAGGATGGCGTTCCCGGACTCTACAACAAAAGAGGATCTCCTCACTCTTTTGCACTTAAAGGAGAGAACGAGAGGTGAGGATATTTACAACGCGTTTAAAAAATATGTCCGCGATAATGACATCCCGATTCACAAACTGGTGGCAATTACCACTGATGGAGCCCCATCGATGCGCGGTGTGCGCACTGGATTTATTGAGCTGTGCCGTAATGACCATGATTTTCCTGACTTCGTGAATTACCACTGTGTCATTCACCAGCAGGCCTTGGTGGGGAAGGTCGTGAACTTTTCTCAAGTTATGACTCTGGTGGTCAAACTGATCAACTCGATTAGAGCAAAAGCGCTTCAACACCGCTTATTCAAGGCGTTATTGGATGAGCTCGATGCCGCGTACGGAGACCTACTCCTCCACGCTGATGTCCGGTGGTTGAGTCGCGGCAAAGTGCTGCAGCGATTTGTTGATTTGCTGCCCGAGATAAAGACTTTTCTGGAGACAAGGAACGAGGAGCATGAGGAGCTGTCAGATGATCAGTGGCTGCTGGATCTGGGGTTTCTGACAGACCTGACGGCAAAACTGAACGCACTGAACAACGAGCTCCAGGGAAAAGACCGACACCTGCCCCACATGATAAGCGCAGTGAATGCGTTCAAGGCCAAGCTCGGTGTTTGGAACACACAGCTGAAAAACGGGAGGCTGACACACTTTCCCAACCTGGAGAAAATGTCACAGGCCATCGGTGACAAGGACGCTTTTCACCCTGAGCAGTACTGTGTTCACCTGGACAAAGCGGCAGCAGAGTTCAGTCGGCGTTTTAGTGAATTATGGAAGATATTGCTGCATTCGTCTTAAACCCATTCCTGACCATTGATGTGGAACAGGTAGCTGCCAAATTTCAGCAGGTATTTGCTCTGCCTAGTGGGGTTGACATGGAGATGGTTGATTTGCAAAATGACATTGAGCTGAAAGTAAGATCATGGGACAGTACCTTTTGGGGAATTGTCAGCAGGGAGAAGTTTCCACTCATCACCTCATGTGCACTAAGAGTGAGTGCCCACTTTGGCTCCACTTACCTCTGTGAAATGGCGTTTTCACAGATGAAAATAATTCAATCAAAGTACAGGAGCCGCCTCACTGACAAACACCTCACAGACTGTCTCAGACTAGCTGTCAGTAGCTATGATCCAAACTACAAAGCACTCACAGACAGTATTCAGTCACAGCCATCTCACTAACCTGGGTGAGTAACATGCCAGTTTTGACATCTGATGGCAATGTGAAAAGTGATGATGCATAAGATGGTACATAACTGCACTGAGCTTATTTACACTGACTGAGAATTTTGTTAAAACACAATTACAGTTCTATTTTAATAATAATAATAATACATTGTATTGATATATATATTCTAAAATGCATATGTTATGTAACTTGCATGAAGCTTGATTGGATAAGCATAACACTGCATGTGATCTGCTCACTGCTAGTGTGTTTTGTGTGTGTGTGCCTTCTATGAACAAAGTAATAACCTCATACAAAAGGAAATAGGCCACACCTTTATTTTTTGTGTTGGACATGAAGCTGTACTTGGCCTAATTGCATTGAGAATTTTGTTAGCATTACAGTTCTATTTTCTAAAATGCTGATATTAATGTGACTTGAAAATAAAAATAAAAATAAATAAATGTTTGAGCGCAAGAGCCGCGCGAATCATAGTGTATAATATGAAGTTATGCAACACCCAATGAGTCGAGTCATATAAACATATTGGTTGACAACTATGAATCATTCGTATAGATCGACGTACACCGAATACCGTTTGTTTTGTTTTTCAATTACGTCCTTTTGGCTTTGGAACTGGCAAAAGAGTCACGCGATCGTCTTCATTTTTTCACTTGAAGCTTTATTATACCAGGACGTCGCGTTGTGGTTAATGTGTTTTTCAATAGCCACAAAAAACCCTTAAAATACATCATGTTACAAAACATCTCCTATTGAACACGACATACAGAATTAACAATGAAACAAAATAATATGAATCGTCCTAAGCTTACCCGCAGCGTGCAGCCTGTAGATATGTAGCCAAACGCAGGCTAAAGGAGTGTCTCGCTTTGTATTATAACTGCCAAACCTAACCAGGAAATGAAAATGAAGTTTCTTGGCGCTAAACGTTACTCCTCCCTCATTAAATGTGAATCATGTCCTTATGTTGTATTTATGTAATGCTTCTTTTCTTTTATGCAATTTGATCTGCATGTGTGTCTGAAATGAAAATACACTTGCAAGTGGTGCTTTTCTCTAAACATGTGAGTGATTTCATGTCAAGTGTTTGTATAATTTCACCTCTAAAAAGTAGAATTTAGAAGTTTAGAATTTGATGTCTCTTTAGTTTAACAAACAACTCACAGATTCCACGGGGTCTATGAGTAATGAGCATCACATGAGTGTATCATATGTGCACTGGAGTTGGTATTACAATAATCCAACCTGCAATGTAGTGAGTTGTATAAAGTAAAATAAAAAAGGATAAATGCATTTTACACATTGTACATTTTTACAATTGGTATCTTTTAAAGTCCATCTTATTATAGGACAGTTTTTTTGAACACCATTAACAGTTGTACTGTGCTGCTTTTAATTGAATTGTTCTTATCTAACATTGCACTGTAACTTGTATTCATGTATATTATACCTGTTGTGTTGATTTTATTATATTTGCTTTTAAATGACTGTTTTGAAATGCCTTTGTATAATGTGTTTATGCTGCACTACTTGTGCTCTTAATGTCTTTCATTTTTGTAAAGCTCTTTGAATTGCCTTGTGTTGAAAGGTGCTAAATAAATAAACTTGCCTTGCACATTTTTGCTTTGTTACATAAGGGTATATTTAACAGAGATGGGTGGGGTATGGGGGAGTGACCTCTGTCTCTCTTTCACAAGCATTTGCACCGCAGAGCCAATAAAATAGCTTCAGCAAGAGAAATGTACACGCTGTAGATTTGAATGTGTATTTACCTAGCAAAAGAGACACTCTTCCCAACATCTGAAACATGAGTGGTTTTCCTGTAAGGTTGGTTAGTGGGGGCTAATCCAAAAAGGCTGGGTGCAGCTGTCAGATAAGTGTGCTGCTTGAGTAAGAGGTAAACTATTCCCATCTGAAACATAGTGGGGTGTTACTGTACTTAACAGTATGTCTGTGTTAAAAAAGGATAGGACGAAAGGAGAGAGCTCTTGTCATTGTTGGTGCACTGGTGACTCCTACTGGTTGTTTGGGGTGTAGCCACTCTTTACACCCTCCCTGATTATAGAGTAGGTGATATATTTGATATGCTATATAGAGTGTGAAGGGCTTCATGTATTTAACCTGTGCTATGACTGATGCTGCTGTGAGTCTTGTGTTTTTATAATTACTTTGCTGTACCAATCATGCTTACAAAACAGAAGTGGAGACACTATTTACTGCTCTGCTTGCTGTTAACACCAGAGTGCAGTAGAAGTCAATATTTAACAGATGTTTTGATTTATGCCCACAGTATGCATGTCACACTTGAACATGAATATTAAAGACATACAGCGATTTAGATGCAGCTCAGAGACAGGCATTGTGTGACTGTAATTTTCTCAATGATAAAACAGTCAGTTTTAAAAATGATACAAACGTAACCAGCTGTAATTCTCACACAATCTGTGTCTGAATGAGATATAAAAAAAAAAAAAAATAGATGTGAAGAGGTAAACGAGCCATATTGATGTCTGTGTGCAGCCTGTGTCACAACAGAAAGTTTGTCGATCTATTGGGAAGTCAAGAGAGTCCCCCTCCATCAGAGCCCCAGAGCTGGGGTAGCTATGGCTAACGTTGAGCTAATCACCAACTGCTTACAGAAGCCTTGTCATAAACATTTAAAGTAGAGGTAGGCAAAATATTAAACACAACTGCTCCTTCATGTACTGTGTTTCAACAATGCCCCAGAATATGTATCTGCGGTCTATGTAGGTCATTGTGCTGAATATACCGGCAACTTTAGGTGGCTGCAAATGAGGGTCCCTGTTCACCTGCCTTTAGTGCCAAGCCCAGCTGACCAGACCTTTCCATGACCCTGCTCAGTGCTGACAGTGGCACCCAGTCTCCATCCCAGAACTGGCCAAACAACGGCTCCTTCAAGACAGAGGGGCAGTCAGACCGGGTCTCAAGACGGACCTGACTCAGCCCCAGCCACCCAGGTGCACCTTGCTTGCCTTAGCACAACACTCTTCCATTTACCCCTTGTTTACCTCTCTTTACCTCATTTCCCCGGTCTATATTTTGTAGTCATACTGAGCAGTAGTTTGAAAGACAAATTCTCAAACATCAGAAAAAAACATATTATTGCTCCCTTTTGTTCCATGGATGTGAGAATTGATAAATAAAAAAGAACAGAAAGTAGTAAGAGGGACAGCATCATTATGAAAGTTGTCTATCTACAGAGTGAACCGGTTTAGTCCTGTCTGGGTAAAAGTTCATGTTTTTATGTGTGCGTCTATGTGATATTTACAATTACTTCCTCTGCACAGAATGGGTCATTTTCTGGTATGGTCATGATGGGGTAAAGCACCTTTATACATTTAAAACCATTTTTTCATCTAAAAAAGGTCAATTTTAGGTTAGAAATTGCTCACCATGCGGCATACAAACATTTCATTGAAATGCTGTGACCCTTCTCAACAAAGGTATGAAGTATTACCAAATAACTGATGTGTAGTACAATAGCAACTAGGACAAACTGTAGGGAAGCAGGAAGTCAACATTACATAAGTGAGGAGACCAATTTATTCATGTATTAAAATAGGCTGCCTACTTGTACCAAGGACCATGACAGAACAAAAAAAAAAGAAAGGCCAACAGGTGCCTTTTCTACTCAGCCCTAATGAGGGGAGTGGTTGCGGGAGGAGTCAGGCCTTGAGCTGCATTCAAGAGCAAGGCACTCTTTTTGGGAACATTACCCATCACACCAAAGCAACACAGAGATATGATCACACTGACCACATTCATAAATTACTTTACTGAAGCCTTTTTTTAGGAGTAGTATTGTTAGTATAGTTGTGGTGCCCTTGAAATTGATTTGTAACTAAATATGCAAAGAACTAATGATATTCCCATCAACCTCAGCTGTAGACAGTTGCTGACAAGCTAAACAACGATTATGACAAGGTAAACATTACATGAACTGAATAAACATTTAAGCATTGTCATTCTTTACCATTTTGCTTACAGTTTTATAATAAAAAGGGTTTTTCCTTCTTCCTTCATTTCTTTCATATGCTTCTGCTTTGTTTTCATAACTCTATTCTTCCCAACCCCGTGTGTGTGTGTGTGTGTGTGCGTGTGTGTGTGTGTGTGTGTGTGTGTGTGTGTGTGTGTGTGTGTGTGTGTGTGTGTGTGTGTGTGTGTGTGTGTGTGTGTGTGTACAGACGAATAGAGTTTGTCAGTATTTTAGCAGTGGGTAAACACTGCCTCCAGCCAAGAAAAGCTGTGGCTGTGGTGATGTTGTGCAAGGTAATTGGAAGGAAGACAGGCCTCTGCCCAATGTAAAGCGGCTGGATTAATTTAGTGTGTATGAGTCCAAACGAGCCAAGTGAACTGGCACCAGCTCAAAGGACCTGGGATCCCTCCTAAAGAAACATTGGAGGAGATGCCAGTATGTGAGGGAGGCATGTGTGGAATGATGCATTCACAAAGTGAGGGGATCAGTGTGATTCACGAGGCTCCATCTTAGATCTTGATTATGGGGGATGATCAGTACATTTCCACCCCTTACACTAAAAAGATTTGTTACCTGGCAACCAAACAAAACAGTCACATGCTCAGGAAACTAAGAAGTCTTCTTTCTTTCTTTCTTTCTTTCTTTCTTTCTTTCTTTCTTTCTTTCTTTCTTTCTTTCTTTCTTTCTTTCTTTCTTTCTATCTCACCCTCTCTGTCTCACCCACCCTCTGTTTCAGACCATAAAAGGCAGAGATGGTGTATGATGGATGGCAGCGGAGCCTCTGACTTAACGGGGATCTGTGGTGCCACTCCAGAGAGTCCCTGCAGTTTCTCCATTCAGTTCCATTCATAGATGACAGCACAGGGGGAACCTCCTCTCCTACTGAGCGAAAACACCACATCCTGCCTGCCAGCCCACCTCCCTTCCCGACTCACCTCCCCTGTACTCAGATCCAGACCTAGTAACGCTGCTGTATTTTTATGTTGTTCGATAAAGTGCTCCCTGGCAACCAGACCAAAGGCAGCAGGAGGCCCATGTCCAGAACAGGGCATCTTAAAATCAGCCCCATCCTTCATGGGAATGATAATAATTACTGATTATATGTGTTTACTTTTCTTCTCATAAAAACCAGGCATGAAGCAACTGCAATTGCACACATTTAGAAAATATAGGGCCACGTTTTGGTTTTTGAACCTGAAAGACAAAACAAGACAAAGACTACCTTGAAGTGACTTTCTAAACTATAAAGAACTACACATGCCCCAATATGGACTGGGACTGTCTTTTGGCTAATAAGCCCATAAAACCCTAAAATGAACAGGAATGGGGTGTAAATTATAAACTTTTTTTTTTCAACTTCACAGACATTTCACTTGATAGCCACAATGTCTTCTCTACTTTCATCTCTGTTACAGCTTTCTAGGAAAACAAAGTCTTGCCCAAAGGATACAATAACATACAACTTGGCTAGGTATGATATATGAATTGCATTTTACATGGCTCTTTATACATGAAAGAAAATGTACCGTCTTATGGATCCATCCAAGTAGCCCCCCTTTACACTTCTATTTGAAATTAAAATAAACTCCAATAAATCTGACTGGGCATGATCGTATGAGCCGAGTGCTTCTCAGTTGACAGCCTGTGTTTAAATGAGTTGAAAAGCCCGCAGTTGACACAGCCAAGGGCAAACACACATCCACACAAATGCACATTTACAAATGCTGATGGAGCCGAGTTTTTAAGGTACTGAAAAAGTTAACAATGTCCCCTTTCCCTCCAGCTCTTGTTTCATCCCCTCCCTCCTTCCCACATCAGTCTGTCTTTACCATATGTTATATGTCATATGTCCACTATTCTGATTACATTCGAAGTGCATGTATATTTAGTTCCTTTTTAGTGAGACAAAAATCAAAGGACATACATCAACACTCCTGATTCGTGGCTGTGAGGATATAATGACAAAGCTGTTGATTTAACATTTACCGATGCTATGTTACAAAAAAGGTGCTGACAAAATATGAATCTCTTGATGCTGTGCCATGCGTCTCCATGTGGCTTGAACACAGTCTGCGGCTGTGTCTCACCAGCGTGAGAGCTCAGGCAGCGGGCTCATCTGCCGCCAGGCGTGGTGAGACAACTTCCATATCCTCCTCTGTCGCCTGAGATCGCCTTTCTCACCCCACCAGTATGGCTACGCATGTGGTTTAGTACTGCCACACCACACAATTATCACCATCCCAGGATAAGTTGTTGATGTTCTCTCACGCCCGCTGCTTTCAAATACTGTTATCAGCTGTCAGGTTTGTACTGTGAGCCCGTATTGTGCTGTTAAAACAAATTCCTTCACTGGTGAAGAAATAAATGGAGTGGATTAGTGAAGTGTAGATTATTTCAATAACAGGGTTCAGACAGTATACATCCTGTGTATAGCAGGAAATCAGCTGTCGTCTCGTGTTGCCTAATATGGTTGTGATTGACAGAAGAGCTTTGGCTTTGATTTTCTTAAAGTAGCATAGCAACATCCTTCTTTTGCTGTCTTTTGGAGACTCAACAAACCCCCTGTCATCCATCATCTACAGATATAGCTGGGCCTTCTGTGCCAAACCTCTCTCCCGCTCATTCAATATTGTCTTACCTCCTTCAGGGGAGGATAGAAAAATCTTTTGGCTTAGGGTTTTTGATTTCCCTAAATCTGTCGAGAAGGAATTTTAATTTGTAGCTGAGCTCAAAAGAGTGTGAAGGAGAGCATGGAGGGGGAAACAGGTGCAGTAGGGTAAAGTTCCCTCTTCCAGCTATGGAAACAGACACAATTGACTGCTGTGTTTTTTTTCCCCTGACACATACTTTAAAGTTACGTTTGCCCTCACAGGTCTTAAAAAAAAAAGAGTTTCACTTCTTACTTACTCTTTGCTCTATCTTCATCGCGGATTGCCTTACAGAAAGACGCTGAAGCTGACCACCCACAAAACAAGCAGATAGGTGTGCAAAAAAGTTAAAACAATCAAATACTGAACGAGACATTTTTACACGACAGCCACACTGTGAAAGGATTAAAGTTGAGACGAAAACATGCATAGCACCTTGCAGGAGACTAAGGTTGTCTGAAACCTGCTTTATTGTTCATTTTCCTATAAATGGGACCGTAATTTACGAAATTAACATAATGCTGTATTCAAAATTAAAACACTTTTGGAACTTTTTCACAAAGCTATTAAATACAACAACAATAGCCATATTCCAATTTACCCTCGGCAACTCAAAGCTTTGCAAAATGCACCAATATGTGAAATTTGTGGCAACATTTTGAGGATGCTACGTTAGCGAATCCTGATGAAGAACTGTTCCAATGTCCCTTGCATACTACTGAGGACACAACCTCAGGGGGACACTAGAACAAAGGACAACTAATCATTAAGTCATTTAGCTTTATCTCCTGATCATCATAAATGCTTGTAGAAAATGTCACGGCAATCTATCGAATACTTGCTATTCCTGGAGCTGGAGCAATATGATAAATCAAAAAGGTTTTCCCCAAGGCCCTCAATAAGATCTGTGGTGTATAGTCCCCACTGTGCAGCTCTTCCAATACAGGCTCTCGTCAAAATTAAAGTTTCTCAGGTTTTGTCAAGCTGCAGGTCTCCTCAGTGAGTCCTCATGAGTGATGGGTTTATTAAGCTTCTACTTTGGCACATTGATGGAGGGGAGGAATGGCATGATGGAGAGAGAGGGGAGCAGAGAAAACACAGAGAGAGATCTAGATTTTCCTCATAAACAGTGTGAATTTAACACATGATTAAGAGCTATGAAAGAAGGGAAAGTAAAAACTTACCTTTAGGGCAAGGAAACAACTTTTAATGCTAGCAGTATAGCTAACCAGAGAAGTTAAGGGACCCATTCATACCCTGACCTTTTCTCCTTCTTCTCTCTTGTCATTCCCTCCCTTCAGTCGTTAACACAGAAAACAAATCCAAAAATATTCAGAGTGGGAAAACATAAATGTGGGTATATGGAATTTTACTGCTGAACAGAGCACACAGGAGACAAAGTGTTGGCTTCTTCGTTCTCAGAGAAATCCTTGTTTTATAGGCAGGACTGTGTTTGTATTCATTTGGGTTTATTTAAAACTTTCCAATCGGCCCGCTAAATGTTTTAGGAAAAATTAAATTGCGCTGTGAGGCTGCTAACTATTGAGGGTGGGCCCAGTGTGAATGCTGCCTCTCTCTTTCACACCGAATATTGACAGACAAGTGGAAAGAGAGACACATAGAGTTACACCTGACCTATGCATTTGCTGCCATTCACAGGCGACATCTTTAGTGTTACGTGACATTTTGTTTCAGAGGAGATAGAGGTGAAATCCTGTTAAGTCTTATAGAGTGGTAGGAAATGAATGGACATCTTTTCATTAGAGACACACCAAAAGTGAGAGACTTTAGTCTCAGGATGAAAAAAATGTCTTATATTTAAATCCTCTCTGACCTACAGATGGCGCAAGATTACCAGTCATCATGTGATATCTCTGCTTTGATCCTGTGTGTGTGTGTGTGTGTGTGTGTGTGTGTGTGTGTGTGTGTGTGTGTGTGTGTGTTTTGCGTGAGTGCGTGCATGTGTGTGTTTGTGTCTGTGTGCATGAGGATGTGTTGCGCCCATTACAGCGTCTGTGAAGGAAGTTGACTCACTCAGGGAAAATTATTGACCCTACTTCTCCTTCCACAGAACAACCTTCATACACTTTCACGTACATAGGCTTATTGATCCCTTGCACACATCCCGTTTGTGAGGTAGAACTAAACTAACCACTTTTTTGACCGACAGTTGGAAGATAAAGTGAGAAGTAAAGCACAAATACTTTGTCAATCTAGGAGCTGATCAACCTAAAATTAATGATTTTGTAGGTCGATTAGCGTTTGCCTCAATTTATATTCATTAACTAGACCAGATTCCCTAGTATGTGTGTTTCCTGATTTTCTTGGTCTTTTGAAAAAGTCATTTCAACTAGGTTGGACAAAATATCCGAAGATGTCCCCTTAAGCTCTGATAAATGGATGTGAGTTGTACCATACTGAAAAATTAGCAACAGAAAACTAAAATGCATTGTAAGGTGTTTCCATTTTTCTGTGTAGGGACTGAATATACCACGGATCTTACAGCAGACTAGACTGCACACTTCTCTCAATGCTCTGCAAATACAGCCTTTGGTGGCTGCCAAATGATTTTATCTAACCTGTGTAAACATATAAAAGCTATATCTGCCTGTGGGAGCTCCTCTCTGACTATTTGACTGAACAGCAGCAGTGTTAGTGGAGGCCTGACTAGCTTCACCAGGATCCTCCTACTGGTTCCTCCACAAACAGAAGGAAACCTTGAGGAAGAGCAGCTGATTGATTCAGTTTCCACTCTTCGCATTGCAAGAAGGTTTCTCGAGAAGTCGGGAGTTGCATTGGGAGCTGACTGCAAAGCTAAACATGAAAGCGCCAGAGGAAAGTATGGCACAATTAAAGGGTGGAGGGTCGGAGGTTGAGGTGTTGGCGTTCATTTTAGACTCCTTAACAGTTGCACCCATGTATAAATCTCTCACCTTCCCTCACTCAATGCCCTTCAAATACACCAAAACACCCACAGGTCAGTATGAATACTTGCTGTACCAGTGCAGTCTCCTGTTATTATATACTGTTTGTGAGCTGCCTCACTTTACCTGCCTGGCTGTCTGCTTGCCTCAGGCCCAGCTATATTTAAAACTTGATAGATATTGGCTAATATGTGAGGCATAAGGGGACTGGTAAGCATACCACACAAGGACACTGATCTGCCAACACGATTTGAGCCCTATACCTCGAAAAAGTTATTAATGGTTTTGCAAACTCCACTTATTTTTCGAATCTTTTACTTTCTTTAATTAAATCTATCTGGTAGGGAACATAAGAGAGCTATGACATGCAAAAAAAATCACAAGCTGGAATTTTCTTTAAGGCCTTCGACCCAGGCCAGCCTAAGCCATGAACTCTCATCAGTTGTGTTTGTTGGTGGGACAAAGCCGAGTCACAAAGCTATGCTCTACCTGCCCTTCAGCTGATGGCCGATTACCGACTAGCTCACTGCACTGCCCAAAGGATCATAAATACAGAGCTGAATAGAACAATTGTGGAAGAAAGAGAAAGAGAAACACTATGTCGACCATTATATGATCATTTGCCATTTGGACAGATAACATCAGAATGAAAGTGTTGAAAGGCCATCTTGCTCTCCTGTAGAGGGGGTTAAATGCCAAGATGAGCCCAGTGGCTTATGCCAAAATCCCAAGCCTATTGAAGTTTATTCAAGCTTTAATTCAGCCCTGCCAACAAATATTTCTTTGAGAAAAATAAGGAGAAAGACAGAAAAGCAAAGGCTTGCCATTGGAGAAGCGCTATCTACACAGAAGTGTATCGCAGCCAGTAAGAACAGGGGCATCATGCCTCAAAATTGGACAGTTCCAAAGAGGGAAATGCACACAGATACGTTTCTTCTTGTAGTGCTGCTATGCAATTGCCTGAAGTTGTCTTTAGCTGTTCTTCTCCTCTTCATAAAATGTGTTACAGTTCAACGGTTCAGTCCTGTGAACATCAAAACACTTATACAATTGACTAAACTACATTTGTGTGCAAGAACATGCGAACTGTCTCTGCTTTGTCTCTGTTTATTTTTCAGAGAAAAAACAACTTTGCAGATATAGTATTAAAGGAAGCCATAGCTGAAGTGGGGTTTCATTTTCTTGCTGCCTGTTGATGTTCTCTCCTGTGCTCCATCTTTCATGTCAGACTGTCACTAGCGTCCTGCAGGGTCAATTGTTGGGTCACGTCAGTGTGGTGCCAAGTGTCCTGGTGTCTCCATTGCTGTAAAGCCACACTAACACACACATGTCTAGATGTACAAGGAATTTACAGGCAGCCACATACACAGATGCTGCTGGTACACACATGTATGTGACATGCATACTTAAAATGTATGCATGCTTGCACAGACTGTAGACTTATAATGACTCTAGTCTCTTTGCCACCTGATCAATCATCCCAACTGCCATTAGATCTACAGGACAGGCATTCCTTCCTAACAACTGGAGAAGGGGGTAGTGTGTGTGTGTGTGTGTGTGTGTGTGTGGGGGGGGGGGGGGTTAGTATGACGATGAAGATCAACCATCAGAATGAAAACCTTTTTTTTTTTAGTTTGAGTGTTTTTTTCTGCAATATTGGACAAGTTGTCCTTTTTTTTGTATCTTCACCTGTCAGTTTTCTCATTCCTGGTCCCATATCACTTCTCTCAGGCTCTGTGAAACATAGCTGGCAATTGGAAGAGGCAGAGGAAAAAAGTTAAAATGCTAAAGAGACAGTATGAAAAAAGCTGGCTCTAGCTCCAATCGTGTTGATGCTTGTTTTGCACCACACAAGTGTAAAAGTAGTGAAGAGTAAAGCGTCTTTGGATAATATACTTTATCTCCCCTGCTGTCTATATCTTTCACCTCGTCCCTCCTCCTCCTCGCTTCTCTGCTCTTTGATTTTTCTCTGTCTTGTGTTTGCTGAAAAGGCTGACTGTGCTGCTCTCAGTAAGTTCTCCTTTTGCGTGAGTGCTGTGTATTATTCCGGTCTTCCTCAATATGTTGAGAAAAGCTTGAAATAACAATGTCTGGGGGTGGAGCGCGACCCCTCTGTTCTCTGTTTCATCTCTTTTCCCTCTCTGTTCTCCCTTCTCCAGATGACAGTGATGCTCTCTGCAGATCTCCTGCAGGTGTGGGCCTTTTGACGCCCCCTGGGACAAATTGCAAACACACATACACACTAAGATGTGTGTGTAAAAGCTTGCACAGACATGTACATTCTCACACATTCACATAAATGGATCTAGCTAGTGCATATATTGCTTAAGCATTGGCAATGAGATAGGAAGACCTTTACTAAATAAAGATGTGGTGTGTTTTCAACCGCTCTATCAAACCTGAAAACACTATTGATTGTAAGCCACATTCAGTAACCATTCAGAACAGAAAAAAACTGAATTGCACACAGCTTCAACCTCTCTGATTTTAGAAGTGGACTAACGTATGCATGCCATGCTGCTATGTGGACAGGATTATCACAGGATCTGACCTGCTGACCTTGAGGAGGTCATGTGTTAGGCGCAGGCTGCAGCCGCTGGCCCCACCAACATCAGAATGTCTGACTTCTCAGGAATCTGTGCAGCGCCGCTCTGCCTGACCACGCAGCACAACACAGAGTCACCATGTCTTCTCTGTTTCATATAAGTTTCTAAATCCGGAATGGAATGATTTGTAAAGTACAACGCAAAGTCATAAATAAACCCTTGTTAAATATATTAGAAAAGAGCTTACACACTGCGGGCTGGGTGGCAGCATCAGATACGATTTATTGCAAGAGAATAAAAAGTCTCCCAAAAACATGGAGCTTCCCTACCATACCAATCTATTTAGATCCTTCAAGGAACAGCTCTTCTTGGGCCATCTCCTAATGTTCTCTCATGTTCCACATAATTCAGGTGCAAGTGTAATGTGTGTGGCACATGTGTGCAATACATAGCAGCCATATGTGAGATTTGATGTGCAGTTCAGAGGAATAACGAAAGTTGAACTGAAAAGAGGTGAAGGATTTATTCTTCTCTCCTGACTCATATCAAATACACACTTCATCTGAGACCAGGATTGAGTGGTTACTGGTTAATAAAGATTACATAATCAGATAATAATTTAACTTTGGTCTTTATACGAGTTATCTAACTTTACTGATTTGCAAAAGTATATTAACTAAATTAAAGTTCACTTGTAGTTTATGGATGTCATGTGTTTTAACTGTTGAACTCAAATGTGTTTGGCTGCTATCATTATTTAAAAGTAATTGCTATTTCAATATTGGATTTTGAAGTGATCCAAAAGTTTTCCGATTAAATAAAAAATGATAGAAAACCAATATTTTTTACCACAATTATCCCTCCACTGCCTTCACGTGAACCCCATATTCTAGTTTGTGTGTGGTATATGATGCAAAGTGTGTAAGTAAGCACGTGTTTGTGTGTGTATGGATATAATTGTATGCGCATATCTGACTGCTTTTGCAGGAGCTTGCACCAGCCACAATCACTTTTGATGGATATCTACTCTGGCTTTGGTGAGCTGTAATTTTTCCAGCGAGTGACTCATGGGGCTTCTGACGGATGTCTGTACCAATTTACTGCTACTGCCACTGCTGCTGCTCTTGTTCCCCACCCCTAGTGTGTGTGTGTGTGTGTGTGTGTGTGTGTGTGTGTGTGTGTGTGTGTGTGTGTGTGTGTGTGTGTGTGTGTGTGTGTGTGTGTGTGTGTGTGTGTGTGTGTGTGTGTGTGTGTGTGTGTGTTTGTGTGAGTCTATGAATAAGTGTCCTGTGCATTGGCTGGTTGTGGTTGTAGTTTCCAACTTCTGCTTATGGACTTTCCACTATTTTCTTGAACAGCGAGGAGACTGAGGAGAGAGTGGGTCAGCCCCACTTCTTTTATGACACTCTTTTATGACACATACACACACAAACCAAAACAGTTTCCAGCTTGAAACAACCTGTTGTCAGACTCAGACACAATGATCACTTATATTCTAATTCTCTCTCAAGGTTACATATCGTCATTGGTGATCTAAACAGACAAATGCTTTGAGATAACATGTCATTTGCTGATCACCAAACAAAGCTATGGCTCTGCAGGTCATACAGTTCAGGTGTCATGTGGGACTTGAACTTTTGAACTTTCAGTGCCCTGGAGCAATTTACCTGCAACGCTTTACCTGGAAAAGTATACTTGGATTGCTTCATTCAGCTTGACAAACAGAGCTCCTCAGCTTTTATAACTCCCTGATATCCCCAGTCATGACTTCAAAGGATCATACAGTTGTAAATAATCAGTGTTATATTTACTTACAAGACAAGTGAGATCTTTTATATTGTGTGTGGTACAGGAAACCATTAAATGGGCAGAGCGTCATAATGCGATAATAATGAGTCCCATCCTGGACATGCTGGATTTAATTTTTGGTCCAGTTGCAGCTTTTGTTTATGTGTGGTTGTGTGAAGTCCAAAATGTGAGGTTAAGTATTTCTTGTTTTGAGTTTCTGCATGTGTGATTACCTGCCCCACCTTGATAGGTTTACCCTTCATTTACACTCTAGTCACTGGTCTTAAAGTAAATGAGACCAGTTACCTGCTATCTAGGTAAGCAGTTAAAGTAATGGACAAAAAGTTGAAAAAGTACATTGAAGAAACAGATTGATGAAATGAATGGATATGGTGGATAAAGAGTTAAACTAAGCTTCAGTGGAGAGCTAGTACACGCAAGCACGCACGCGCGCACACACACACACACACACACACACACACACACACACGCACATAAGCTGAAGGGAAATCCCCTTCACTGCAGGTAAAACAGTATTGCTTTAGAAACTACAGGAACTATTACACTGTTAAGGGATCACATATCTTTGAGCTGAAGTAGTTCTTTTGCTAAAGGGCCTTATTTTAGTCTTAATTACTTTGGTAAGCCCCAGTCTAATCCAATCCAACCCAGTCTCGATGAGAAAGCAGTGAATAGCCTCATCTAGTCAAGTTAAAAAATATAGTCACAGATTCCTGAGAACTTCATGGCTGTAATTCATCAAGCATATTTAAGAACTGCGTGACTAATCGCTGACTGCTTCATACAATCAGAAACTCTTGCTCAAGTCTGAGGCCTGCCAGGAGCACATCCCACCTGGGAATCATTCAGAGATCATGGAAATATAGCTCATCCTTTTAAACACAGCATATTTTTTACACCCCCTTACCTTTGCATTTGTCTTCTGCTATTAAATTGCATGAAGGGAATGAGTAAAATCATTTGACTTTACGCACTTTTGAGTGCCCGGACCACCCAGTTCCCAGTTCATTCTCTCCAGAAAAAGAGATGCTAAATGAATGCTGACCCACACATGAAGCCTTTTTGAAGGGGATCATCCCTTTGGAAGGACTTCTATTCACTCTGTTTTTATCCCATCTTCATCAGTAAGCAAAGGAGCCTAACACACCACTGTGATTCCTGTCTTCATCGCAGGCTATTCTGGGCTGAGGTTACCCAGGACAACTTGTGGCTTCACCCAAATTTAGCTGCCCACAGTATGCCTGAGTTAAATCATCTGTGTTTGTTATGCAAATAATAAATATTCATTAATGGTTCTTCCACAGCTCCTCAGATTCTTCGTCATTATTTTGTGTCAGCACTGTAATCTCTAAAAGGATTTTACCCCTCTGGACTTCTAGAAATAATCCTAAACTAATATTGACAAGTGCTAAAGAAGTACGCCTGCGGTGGTAGAGCTGGACCAGAGGGCTGTGAAGAGGGTCATGGTGCCAAGGCCAAACCGCGGGGCTACATAGAGAGAAGAGAGCAACCAATGGAACAACGCTGCATCAAAGACACCAAGTTGAACCACTAGCCTTGTCTCGGCTCCTCTCCACATCTCACTCTCATACCCTATTTTCAGAAAGACTAACATAAGAGCAAACAGCAAAGCCTCCATTATTGTTGTTATCATTTCCAAACAGCAATTTTCCAGGCCAAAATAAATGTAGGGAAGCTGGTATATGATGTGTATGCACGGGCATGCAGGGACACTTGCCTGTGTGTTTTGTCAAGCAGCACACCTTTTCATAGATCTCCACGTGTTTACTCATGCTGGTTTAGCTCAAGGAGAGTCATATTCTGTCAGTTTTACTGTATCCAGTGGGTCCAGATCACCCTAGCTGCTCTGCCCAGTGCTGTGGCTCAGCTGGGGATGGACTTGGCTGGGCATTGCCACTCTGGGCGCTGGTCCTGTTGCCACATTGAGGTGATGAAGGAGGACTCTGTCCCCCTCACCACCCCCACCCATGGCCACAGAGGTGAGGAGGCACCCAGGGGACACATTGGCAGCTGTCTGAGACTACATTCACACAGCTGACAAGAACAGGCTTGGCTGCACTCAAGGTGATGGTGCCAGGGTGTCTTGCCCGCTGCTGCCCACGGCTACCATGCTCAGCTGTGAAGTGCTCCACAACCACTACAGTATAGTCAGGTCTGCCTTTCCCATCTGTAACTGTTCATGTTACAGCTGATTACATGTGTGTCTCTGCAAATGTGGGTCCAACTTTGTTGCTTTTCTAATGAATTAAGGATTAAAACCTGGTGACAGAGGTTACAAAGCTGAAGTTCCTTAAACCTGTGATCTTCCTAATGGTCAGCAGGGGGCAACTCCAGTGGTTGGAAAGAAAAAGTCAGTTTTTATAGAAGTCTATTGAAAAATTACCCTACTCCTCACTTGATCTACTACCTCGGTAAAACATTTTCCTGACTTTCCTCTATACTCACTTTACTGCCCCCTTAAACACAGTCTCTCAAATCACCCTTGAATAAGGTCACGTATTTGTTTTGACAACACAGCAGAAGGTTTTACTGTGCCAGCATGCCCAGGTGCTGGTGAATGGGGAGCAGCAACAATGGGTCATCAACTGAATGGAGCATCAAAGCTGCCACTGATGATCTAATGACGATTGAGGGTCCATGCATGAGGGTAGGGCCTCCTGCTTCAAGTGAGCAAAAGCACCATCATACAGGCTCACCCTGCCTTTGATTTAATTCTTTCTTTAACTGCCATGGTGGCGCCGATGTCAGCTGCATCCCACTGATCATTGGGCAGCAGGGACAAAGAATTGTGTTAGCCAGGTGTATTGTTCCGATGTTAATGGCAAACACAGGAAAGAGCTGACTGTGGATTTTGGTTGAAATTTTACTGGATAACAGAAGAGCTGTAGATAAAAGCAAACAGAAAATAAAGCTGGTTTCTTTTCCTTTTTCTTTCAGACAGTAAACTAAACACTCAATCCAGGCACAGCCCACTTGACTGCCATAGCTTGCCACCTGTTTCGTGGGAAAGCAATGTTCAAGACAAGAGTTCCTAAATCCGAGGGGGGATAAAGAGAGAAAAGAAATAAAAAAGAATGGAAAAGCATTTAGTTTGAGCATGCCGGGCGCATACCAAGGCTCAGCTCGCAGATTCCAAAGACAAGCTGATGGAAGTGAGCCAGGCCTCCTCACACGGGAGGGGAGGACGTATGAAAGAGTGGACAGAAGAAGATGGAGTAAGAGGGTAAGAGAGTATAAGAGGGGGGTTGCCTGTTGGAGGCATTAAAGGGATATTCTCTTTAATCAGGAACCTGCAGGACGCTGATGGACAAGGGACACTGAGTGATGGAGGGATATGGTGAGAGGGGAGGCAGGGGGTGACAAAGATAAAGGGGAGTAGTTTTAGGAACACTACAGCTGGAATACCTCAAGACCCCTCACCCCAATAACCCCTACCTGCCTTCTGTTTGCCCTCACACCCCACCTCCATGAAAAAGGCACTGTCTCCCTGCTTAAAAAAGATGAATGCAGCAGGTATACTCCATGAATTGTTGACCTCGGCCATGACAGGGGACTTTGACAGCAGCCAAGCAGGGCCCTGCATGGGAGGATTAATAGTTCAGGGAGATGCAATGAGACAGCCATGCCACAAGTGGTTTGTCATGTTCTCTCTACAGTTTCTCCCACCATATCTTTATCCCACACACACACACACATCACAGACCAGACTCCAGGATCCCAGACTCCGAGCTCTTAAACCAGACTCAGCGCATGTGTTGAGAACAAGTGAGCCTCTTTGTTCAATGACACCGCCATCCTTCACTCCAGAGGTAACTCACTGACAGACTGTTCAGTCACCAGAAGAGAGATGGATGAAGACACTTTGTAACTTGAAGAGAGAGGGAGAGGAAAAAGGATTGATATGACCAAGAGATAGCAGATAGTAAAAGAGGATACGTAATTATCAGTAAAGCAGTAAAAAAAAAAGATAAGGAACAACATGAGAGAAGATGGAGGAAAGAAGAGCAGAAAAGATCCAACACATATTCAAGTGAAGTTCAGGCCAGAGCAAAAAGGAGCTGCATCACTCTGAGACACAGTGGCATCACAGGCCAGATTACTGACAACCAATCCCCATCCGGGAAGCTTTGTAACCCAGGCTATGAGAGGGTGGGGCAGGGTCAGGGGTTGGGAGTTATAGGGCTGACAGACAAGAGAGATTGATGCCCGTTGACAAAACTTGAGCCATACTCGGTCTCAGCAGCAGCCCTGCCTGCTCCCCAGGGGCCAGAAGGGTGGATCAGAGACACAGATACAATCCCCCATCCCCTTCTCATCCCCAGGGAAACACACTTTGACTGCCCCCAACTAGCATACACTTAAATGCTATCCCACTTTCTTGTCTGGTCTTGTTTGATCATATCCTTAACTGTAAGAGGAAGCAGCAAAAGGCCTCAGTAAACGGAGAGCTTTGACATATATTTTGTTTCATCCACTCGTGAATTCCTACGGGGTTGCATGTGGCATTACTGTATGTGTGTCCATCAGCTAGAGGAGCGCATGGTGTTGCCGGGAGACGGAGAAATGGAGTCTAGTAGGTGGAGGTACTGCAGAGTTAAAGAAATGCGGCATTTATTCCCACCGACAGGGTTACATGGGGGAGCAATATCGTGGACCAAAACAGGCTGTTAAACTCACAAATGGTCTTTGGCAGATATTGTTACGCACAGCCTAACTGGCTCAGTGTCGGAAAAGGGGTTGGTAAAAATAATGTTCTGTTGATGTTAGATTGTTGTACCGTTTCCACTTGTAGAAAAGATTTGCAAGAAGAGCAGGACATGCCACATGGGCTGTGTGAGTGAAGATCAGTAACTCTCTACTCTCGTTACATGAAGTCATTCATAAGGAACGTGAGAGCGCTCTCTCTGAAGAGAGAATGTGAAATGTTGGATCTACTGTTTGCAGATATATAGAAAGTAGTTAAATGTCATCTGCAGGGGTGAAAAATGAAATAGTGATCTGTGTGTGTATGTGCATTTGTGTGTTTCTGTGCCCTCACACATGGTGAAGATCTAAAGGGAAGCCAGTGAAGAGTCTTCAGGTCAGACTATGCAATCATAAAGGACACCGGTGTTATGCAACACGCAAACTTTATTTTCACAAACTGTCAGACTTTGTCTATGCAGGAAATAATTTACCTATGCTTCTTGAATTCTTAATAATCATTAATACCTGTCATGATTTAGCAACTAAATAAATCTGTTAAAAAAGTCAAAAATATGTTTCTACTTATAATTCTTTAAGAGATCAGTCCACATATGTTTGCTTCATTAATAATATATGTGTTAAAGGTCCAGTTATTCAGGAAGCTAGTTCAGTGATGTACATATTTTTTTGTGCAAGAAGTAGTTGTTTAACTGACTGTCATTTCACTGAAATAAGAAAGAGAATGACAAAAAGTTAAGTAAAAATATGCTTGAGGGATCTGTGTCTTGGATGTTTTTAAAGGTATTTCGGCTTTATATGTTTAAACATACAGATGTCAGTTTTAACAAAAATATAAACTTTATTGCTCAAAGAAATGTAGCTCATCCAACTGGTAGATGATTTGAGGAAAAGCATGAATACCAAGGAAACATTTTTGCAGCATTGCAGGTTTAAACTAGCTGACCTTCCTCCATCTCTGGCTGTGCGCACCCGATCAGAAGAACAAGGTGAGGATTTGGTGTAAACAGAGAATCAATGTCCGTTTGAAGCCAACCAGGAGGTCATGTTCATGGCCCCGTCCACTTCCACCCTGTTTCCTCCATTGATTGGAAGTGTTTATCACATTGGGGAGAGGTCAAGGAGGGGGTCAAGTCAGAGAGGGGCTAGTGGGTTTCCACCCAGCCGTCTGGCTTATGATACTGTCCAGAGCCGGCCCACAGACACAAAAAAGTGTTGAGTGGGACTAAGTGGATTTCTTAGTTATCGTGGGGGAACATGTTTGTGATTAGTTGAGGTTGAGGAAAGATGGAAGGTTTTAAAGAACAAACAGATTAGGAAATTCCACAAGAAGTGATTTCAATTTTTTCTGCCCACTGGCTCACAAAACACCAATTTACACTATTTACACTACACCTGTCCTCAAATTACCATTAGCCTACCGATGTCCCACTCCTCCTCTGTCTGTTTTTAGATCAGCCATACAGTCACATACACGTTTCATCAGACAGAGGCCTAGTTCAGGGCCTTTCCCTGTGACCCATGCCTTGCCATGGCTTAGCATGGGGCACAAAGACATCCTTCTCATGAATGACAGGGCTGGGACCTCCCCTGCCTCCCTATTTGACCCTCTTGTTGTTCCTAATTGTGTGTAATGCCAGGGCCATGCCCCACCCAACCCCAGTAGGCCCCCGGGCTGCTGCAACGAAGGCCACGGGCTACAGAGCCCAATTATTTCCTTATTGTTGACACAGACAACCTGACAGACTTCCTCCCACATAACTTCTGTCCTCCCATGTAGTTCCGTGTCTCTCTTTCTCCCTCTCTTCCCATCTTTTTCAGGACCACCTAGTTGTTTCGGCCTAATGCAGTTTTTTTCATGCTGTGTCTGCAGGATCCTCTCTGTTCTGCTCACGCTCGCTGCATACCAGCGGAGAGAGCTATTAACAATGCGGCCTTAAGGCACGGCCGTGACGGGAGGGTGTGAGGGGGTTAAAGGTCACCTGCTGTAGAGCCATTTGCTTACTTCTTCACCAAGAAGGGCCTCACAGAAAAATGTATTTATATATTATTATTATTATTGTATCTCAAATAACACTTTTAGCACCAGTAGACCCTACCAATATTTTAGAGAATGAAAGCTTTGATATGTTTTGGTATTTATCTTGCAGTACATTTTTCATGTACCATTTTTCAGTGAAGGAGCTGTGAGAGATGCTGAAAAATACAAATAGATTTTAAACGTTAAGAGGCTAAAAACATCCACAAAAACAAATAAGAAAAAAAACCAACAAGGGGCAACTTGGCAACAATAAAGAACCACAAGGTGACCTAAAATGATCCCTGGGAGAATACATTTATTTCACTGGATTAATAGTGTGACTATTAATAATGTACAGTACATTATTGTCAAGAATCTCGGATATTTTTGTTAACACATTGCTTCCCCCTTCCTCAATGAAAAGGTTTATGAAGACAATAGAAGTGATAAAAACAAGACCTGCTGTGACAAAACATCACCGCGTGTTATATAAACAGTCTGGGGTCAAGAGTGGCAAACTATAAATTGAGGCCCTGTCTCATCCTGAGCCATGCATGGATGCCAGCCAAAGTGTTGGGAGAAGATAAGCTGTCAGCTATCGCACTAGAGAAGGGACACAATAGAGAACTTCACGATCACACTGAGAATAAGAGGCAATGAGGACCCAGTGGGAGTGTTAGTATATTTGTGTGTGTACACAGAAATGTCAGTCCACAAAACTTCCTTCCCAGGTAAGCAGCATCACCTACAGTATACAGTAACTGTACTTCTGTGATCATATCAGTCCTCTCGTCCTCTGTCTTTTTTACCTTATAACCTCTGCTGTCAGACCAAGAGGGTATGTGTGTGTGTGTGTGTGTGTGTGTTGTGTGTGTGTGTGTGTGTGTGTGTGTGTGTGTGTGTGTGTGTGTGTGTGTGTGTGTGTGTGTGTGTGTGTGTGTGTGTGTGTGTGTGTGTGTGTGTGTGGCAATTGGTTTGTTTTATCTGGTTTGATCTTTCTCTCTCCAGCCTAAAATATTCGCTGCACTTCTCACCATACCCGTATGTGACAGTTATTGTTCTACTGGGATACAAGTCTCACCAGGTGTGTATGATGTGTGTGACAGACAGATGATTTAGCACCGCAGTTCTGTGCTTTTTAACGAGTTAGAGGAGCCTGCGCAGACGGATGGATAAGTTGGACCCATGGGAGCCATACAGGCTCCTATAGAGGCCACCTGACTCCGCCCAAGAGACAGTGCTACGACCGGGATGTCGGTCCAGGCTGGTGTGAGCTGGGGCCGGTCTGTGGTGTGACGAATAGGACACCTGAGCCAAACTGTAACACCACCAGCGTGGTGGGTCCCCCTAATCACTCTGGCTGCCCAACTTCCAGTATCGGGTTTCAGATTCCAGGGGGTGTGATCGTGGAGCTCTGGCCCAGTGGGGCTGAGGTGTCTGGTTTGCTTTAACAACAAACATTTACTGACACTTCTGTACATACCACTCAATGCCCTTCAATGTACCTACACAAACCCCCAAAACACAAAGATGAGCAAATGAACACGTGTGCACACGCAACACATGCACCTCACACCCAAGTGCTGCTGAGACTTGTCCCTGTAACTGTCATGAAGTTACAGGGACAATCACTGCCAACCCAGGTCTCAGATTGGATCAGGATCACCGTTTACAACACTATGTATCACCCAGCAGATGGTAGTCAACCAGAATTTTGTGAAATATGAACACTTATGTGCTAGATGATGCTGCTTTAATATAGTGGAATATATGGGGAGAATACCAGCTGTTCCCTCTATTTGAATCTATTGCCAGGTCACCCCAAAGACCCACGCAAAATACAACTTTCAGGAAGTGGTATTATTAGTCATGTAATTTCACAGCATTCTCATGATCGAATAAATCTTGGTACTAAATGAAATGGTCAGTGAGTAAACATGTATCTAAATGTATCATTCAAAGTTAAGATTGGGCTTTAAAGGGGGGTGGAGGGGGTTTGGATACTAGATGCTTGGTGATACATTGCTCTGTTGACATGGCAAACTATCAGTTTACAATGTTAATTAAATATCTAATGGCCTGCACGGAGCAGATGGTCTGAGGTGAAACATGTCCTCCTGCCCCCTCTCTTTGGGTTTTATTTTTGGATCAGCTGGAGGAGGTGTGCTGAAGAGGAGGCAGAGGATGGTCTCTGTGCCCAGGACTAAAGCTTTCCTGTTTGGGCACATGAGACCCACTCCTCCCCTCATCTTTGCCGACAACCACCACATCCATATTTAGGTGAGGGGAAAACTATGTAGGGAGATATTTCAGTAAACTGTGTGTCAATAGTGATCCGTGCCAAACAAAACTTTATCTGCACTTGTTTCTCTCCTTAATCGCTCATCTAAGCAAGCTTGAGGGTTGGTGGGAAAGGAGGAAGAAGGGCAAGGGGGCGGGAGGTGGAAAGGTGAGGAGGCAAGAAAGGGGGAGAGGACGGGGCTTTGCCAAAATAAATGCATGAATGCCGTCTTTGACTGAGTGGCATCTTTGAAGTGAGCTATAATTGCAAGCCTCTTGTCCAGCAGTGGAGCCTGTGGCAAGCCAGGCCCTGGCCAAGCTGAGATGTCTGGCTGCAGCACAGAGGAAACGTCATGGCTTAACAATAAACAAAGTCACAAGGCCTTAATTTAGCGTGGTACATGCTTTGATGGCAGCAAAGTGGAACAACACAAAATAAAAGCTGTTATTGCTTTATCTGTTGACATTTGGAGAAATCTGCCTGGGTTTATCCTTCCACTGCAGAAGTATTGCTCTGATAGGAAACCAACGTAGTTCCACATGGGGTGAACCACTTAGAAATCCCCCTGACTAAAAAATGACGGCATGTATAACAAGGTAAGTACCAAAGCACTATGACGGCTGAAGAGGATCCTCACAAAGCTCCTTTCACAGCAGTACATATCCAGCCATTAGGTAACACTTGAGCCCTCAGCCCTCTGAGAACAGCACTACCTGTGTGTAATGTACTCGCTTCTCTCTGAGAACGCACTAAATGTATAAGCATGTGTTTACGTGTTCTTGCATGTACATCTACATGGGTATATGAGCGTCAGGGGCAGGGGGGTGAATCGGGGGTCCTGAGACATGAGAGCCGGACGTGGTGGGGTAAAACTCTTTCAGACCGCAAGTGATGTTTTTTCCACCAGGGGGGAAGTGTGACAGGGTTACATGGGGGGTGATTAATACACAGCTCCTTGAAGTCTTATTTAGAAAATAAACCTACCCAACCCCATGATTATTAGACTGAACTCCCTGAAGAATAACTTAAACAATGCACCTTTCAGCTGCCCTTTTAAAACTATTTTTTTTGCCATGGGTGTGTTTTGCGGGCCTTTTTTTATGTTCCTCTGCAGCACTTGGGGAAAAACCCAACGTGCTATTGCCATACAATACCCCTCGGTGTGTGCATATGTAACTTTGTACTACTTTTTCTAAAACTGTAAAAGTAAACGGAGGAGGGATCAGTTCAGAACTGTACTTGTCCGGGCAGAGCTCAAAATTGCTGCTAGGCGTTTCTTGTCCTTTGTTTAATTTTCTAATGATTACGATTCTCGACAGCTCAGGTAGTGTGATGAGAAGACGGAAAGGCTGATCACTTTGAAGCAGCCATTTGATGTTTTCCTGAATTCAGGCACTGTGCCAAACATGCATTCCAGGTCCTGCAGATGCAGTGTCCCACAAGTGGGTCTTTTTTAAAGCCCTGAGAAATGTAGGTTGGATCCCATCAAAGCTTGTTCAATGTGTATACAGTTCCCACACTTATATGTGTTTATTGTCAGAATTGGTCAAGAAAAAATAAACGAGTCCCTGAATTTTCTAGCATTTCTCCCTCAGCGCAAAAGGAGTGTCATTACATAACCCTCAACTTAATCTAACAACTATCTTTTATGTATACAATCCTGGCCGCATTTACGTTTTCATATCAACAGTACATCTGGTCTCTTTTGCAACATGCACCCTCTCTGCAGATTCCCTCCTTGCATGCAAACTCCTGCTGCTGCCTGAAGGAATCTGGGCCCAGGTGGGGGGCTGGCGAGTGAACCTGGCAACCATCCAAAGGCTAACCCCACCCCACCTCCCCAACACACCACCACCACGACCACCAGTCACACATACAACCCTTTCCTCAGAGTACACACACCTGTGCCCTGGTCTGGGCCTCTCTCTGCTGCCAGTCTGAACCCCAGGAACCCCAGAGTTGTTCTGCTGTTTGATCCAAAGAAATCTGAGGGTTTCATTCATATTCAGGTGCTACACTCAAAACACAGACATGTACTAATGGTTAAACACATGCTTTGGACTCACTCATACCACAGATTCCGAGCTTTAATCTGCCAGTTTTACTTAAATGTTCCTTAATGACGATTTGTTGAACTTGACTGGGCAACCAACAAGCACATATAGAGTACAGACACATCAGATGCATTCAGGTAGCTCTGACATCTCGTCTCTTGATCAGTAATTGCTTTAGACTTTTTATTTCCTAGAACAACAAAGTAAGTTATGTTGTCATTGTTCATTTGACAGAAACACTTTTCAAGAGCCCTACTTTTTCAGTGTGCCGGCTCATTTTGGCTTCACACACCGGAATTAATATTTTGAATCAATCATCACAATTCTGCTGCAGTGTTGCATATTGAAATGACAATGTAAAACACCTGCAAATGTCTGTGCATGCAGAACAATATGAAGAATTCTAGAAATACATACAAACACATGCATTTTCATGGCAGTGCTGCATGTATGCACAGAAACATGGACTCATACATGCTGCACCTCATGTGCACTCTCAGCATCCATTTTTCATGCCGTCTTTGATACAACCCACATCCTGTCGGTGATGGCAGGGTGGGGTGAAGTTAAGGATTAGTGAAGTGGCCTGTAAGCAGAACAAAATGAAGTGAATGCCCCTTCTCACCTCTACCCCTCCCCATATCATAGACCCAGGCTCACCTTCCCACTCCCGCCGGCCGACTCAAAGTGAAGGGGTTGAAATTACAGAAGTGCAGGATCCAAATCTCCCTCCATTCTCCACACATGCCAGACATAGGGGAGGAAAGAATAACAGGCTTTACCGCCTCTAGCCAGCCTTATTCTCTGCCCAGGACTATGGCTCAGCCCCACCAACAGATAATCATTACAGCTCCAAAAGACATGTAGGAAAGGAGAAAAGCCAAAGGAGGGGGAGAGAGAAATGATACCACATTGATTTGAAGGTGGGAGGACAGAAACAAGGAACTGTACACAGAAAAAATAGCAAAGGCAGGAGTGGGAGTCTAATAAATGAAAACAAGTGGAAAGTTTCAGAGAAATCTAAATGAAATGGAGTGTAAAAAAGGCTATGATAGATGTGGATGTCTTGTTTATCAAAAGAATGAAAGAGTACCCACAACTGAGAAAAAGGAGAAGAGTTAGAGAAGAAGAATAAACAGAGACAGCCTTAAAGAGGAGAAGGAGAGAGACTAATACAAATAATACATGAGAGACATCAGATAAGATAGGCAATATAAAAACAGACTGACTAACATAGGGGGTAAAAATGCATGCAAAAGGGCATCATGACAGAAGACAGACCTGGATCAAATCCAAGTCAAATGAAAAACACACATCTAAGCTGCATGCTGATCCCACACACCTAGTCCGTCTCTGGGTCTCTTTCATCTGCAGCTCTGAAGCAACAGCAGCACATATGAAAATTGTTCAGGTAATAAAAGTGCGGAGGGGTAGTTCCCCAAGTTATCCTCAGCTGGCAGACAATGTGCAGACAGATATAGAGCCTGCGTGTTCTGGGCGAAGATGTCATACCTGGATGGAAAGCGAGTGAAGACAGGATGACAAGAACATGGAGAAAAAGAATGAGGCAAAAGACACCTTGACAGCCGAACATATCGGGTTAGGAAAGACCAGGGTTTATTCAAGATGAATGAACACATCAATCTGTCCTGATACAGAGGAATTGAAACATAAATGCCATTGTGCTGAGAATAAAGGCAGTATCTTTATATGCTACTTATAATCTTAAAGTCATAAACAACTGTTTTCCCTATGAAGCAGAATAGACTCATGATAGCTAAGGACTTAATATTCATATTATTTCCTTAAATTACTGCGATATAGAATAGGAAAAGACTAAATTAAAAAGTAAAGTAAAAGTCCTGCTTTATAATATCACTTGGTAAGAATAACTTGTGAAGAAAATGTAAGAATTATCCATAGAAAAAAAAAGGCATTTTGCATATTTGTTTTTTTGCCAAACATTATTGGTAAAGTCGCATGTATCTAAACTAATGTATGTAATGTAAATATTCAAGTTGGTAATTTCTTCGAGGCTCAGTTTAATGTGGTTCTTGATTCAATTGTAAGTAGTTGTATTTTACCTCTGGAGATGAATATTGTTTTTGCATGCATACGCGCCAACAATGTGACCTTTGAGCCTCCCGTGTGCTGTCATCACACAACCACATCTATCTCATTTTGTAAATATGATGCACCACCTGCAGACATCTCCATCAGGCTTATGTGATGTCTACAGCAGCACTTTTGTAGTTGTGTGATGACAGAGAGAGAGTGAGAGAGAGAGAGAGAGAGGTAGAGAGACAGTCAACATGAGTGTAGAGGTGGCTCAAGGCTGTAGCGTGAGTCCAGAGATGTGTTTTTGCGATGTTATCTTGGCAGCTGTAAACAATTCTTACTCAGAACAGACCAGCAGACACTGCAACATGCTGATTGTAAACTAAACATACTACGACCCTGAGAAATCTGTCTTTCCTACTTTATATTTGTTTTGCTGATGTTTGTCGCTATTGTTTCTTTACTTTCATCCACTTTATATTCTCTCAATCACTTGCTTTCTGTGTCATCTTCATCAACTTTTTCTCAATATGTTACACACTACTTGTATCTGCTGCAGATGTTATCGCACCTATAACATTCCCTCTTCTTCTTGTCTTTCGCCTGTTTTCAGCATGTCTTTCTGTGTTGGTCACAGCTCACTGCCGCTCCATCACACGCACTCCCTCTGTCCCTGGCGTCTTTTTGGTGAAAAGATACCGGCTTTTGCGTAGCATGGGCTGTTATCGGAAGTCAGAAATAAACTTCAGTACCGATAAATAATGGCACTCCAATACACCACATACAATCTATTGTTGATGAAATGATCATTTTGAACTCTGCAATTGTGCGGTCATGACTTCTGCCAAAGCCGGTTTGTGTTATTTTGATTGCATGACGAGCATATTCATTGGAAAGAGTTAAACCCATGTCATACACTTTAGTCTAATGGCTTTTTGCAGCCAGAACGGGTAGCAATGAAGAAGCTTTGCGAAACCTCAACCCATACCCCAAAGTTTGGTTATTTGAGCCTTGTGTATATTTTCTACTTAAAATGTATTGTCTAATCAATGATGTTCAAGTTTTTTTGATGATGATTCAAAGACACACATAACATTTTTTTCTTTTAGCTGAGCCTTCACAATTCACAATGTTAATTTCTGTTGGCAGACGGCTTAACCAACATCACGTCTGCACAGGTCTGCCGTCTGAATTTAATTAACGATTCAGACACAATCAATATTTCCTCCCCAGATGTTTTCATTAAATAATTTATGGAAATGTTCTCTTCAACCCTGTGTATGTCATATCTGTGTGTGAGATCCATCTGTACATCTGTGTGTTTGCAATTGGTACGTGTTGACTAATATCTTGGAGCAGATTGGGATACGTTAGAAGGTTTCTGCACAGTAATGACATTCCACAGTGTGTCTGTTTTCCTCCTGTGCCTTATAGTTGATAAGGCCTCAGCCTTTTTAACTTTCTTTACTTTCAAACTGTTACGATGAGCTGTAAAAGCATCAGAAACGAGAGACTCCTGAACATTGCATTTGTCATTCAGGAAAGTAAGAAAACACTCACACTTTTTGAGCACCTGGAAAACAATAACTGCAGTGTGGTGGATATATTATATTCCTGAGAGTGCAAGTTGAAGCAACGTTGGGTTCTGTTACACAACAGTAGTTTCTAACTGGGACGATTTCCAATAGCGTCAAAAGCAATGAATTAGAGAAAGGTTTTATAAAAGTAGCATAAAGACAAGAAACCAATGACAAATGAGGGAGGGAGGGGATATCATGTAATGTGACTGGTAAAGTGATAAAAGAAGGGACTGTGGGAGGAAGCAGGGGCATGAGAAGAGAACGGGGATGTAGAGAAGAGTGTGTACGGTTGTTCTGCTTGCGGATGTTGTAGACGGTAATGTTATACCTCCTCTTTGTTTTGACATTTGAAGACTAATGGAAGTTGGTTTATACCTACAAAAAGCCAGACGATTATCGAGCCTCTTTTCTAGACGTAAATAACAGGCATAGAAGCATTATATTCACATAATGACACCGGTGCCTTTGTACATGATATCCCCAGCAATTTCTTCAAAGTATCACCACAAATATCTTTGTAATGTGTTCATGTATACTTTATTTCCTCCATTGCATCCTCTTGTGCTAAAAAGTAAGAAAGAAAAGAAACTCCGTGTAAGATCCTGAAAAGCATTATCGTCAGTATTTGGACAAATAAGAGACAGACAGAGGGGGAAAATGCTGTCTGCATATTTTAGATACATAAAGTGCAGGGGGGATGGAATGAGAAAAACATATTCAACCATTCCCAACACTGTGTTCTCTGAGTGTGACCTTGAGCGACACTGAGTCGGATCAGGTAGACCCCAAATATATTTTGACTTGGCAGAAAATTGTGTGTTAACAAAGAACCACGTCATTCATGTCTCTATTGTAAAATAAATGCCTCATGGTAATAGTCAGACAGATCCTCAAAACTAAGCCTGTATGCAGAATTATTCTTTCAAATTGAGCCCTTAGAGCATTTTTCAGATCTGCGAGTTCTTTTGGTATGCTTTTGTTAGGTTTATGCAGCACACATTCTTAATTGAGGTTGGGGTTAGGATATGATATTGACCTATCCAAGTTATTTTCTGCCTACAACTAAACAAACCATAACCAAGCATCACATCACAAAACTCTCCAATGTGCCGTTTTAAAGGTCCTGGCCAAACAATTGGTTTTTTTCACTGCAGGAGACTTGTGTTCATGGTCAAAAGGAAATAACTCAGTGGTCTATTGAAATAGATGAGAAACATCAGACTCCAGTGTGAAAACCGAAGTCACTGCTTTTTTGACCCCTCCTCTCCTCTGCATTATGACAATGTAACACTTCTTCTACTTCAACGTTGTGCTTCTTCCCGTCATGCTCTCATAATTCACATGGCCGCTATAGGTCTTTGTCAGCTACACATAAAGAAGTGTATTGTCTTTTCAACGCAATTGTTCTTTCTTTCTGGCATTTTGTTTATCCCAGTTTGAACCGTGATACACCTGTCCGAGGAATGTTGCTTGATTTCCTGTTCCATTTGTGGTATTCATCTTTTAATAATATTTCGAAGGGTTATTAAAGGTTGAGGAACTGTCTGTTGTCCTTCAATCCGTTGGGATTGGACAGCATCATCCTACCAATCTTTTCCACTTTGTACTAGACAAAAACGCCTTTTGTGCTCACTCAAAGTAGCTGTAACACCCTAACACGATCCACAAACCAGTTGACTATATCTCTGTCAAGTCTGATTTCATTCATCTAGAGCTGATAAGGTCTTGGAGTCCAGTGCCATCTCTCAGATATGGTTGCTGCAGTCGTTGCCTGACGACGTCTCTGTTGTGGTCATGTTTAGGAGATTATCCAGGTACTATCTTGTTTGTATAGTCTTTGGAATAGGTGATGGAGTGTGACTTCATGGGGGATTGGTGTAGTTTTTCAGGGTCTTGTTACAACTCAACTAGCGATTACATTGCTAGTTTGTGAGCTCAGCCCCTTTCACATAAGGGTAATGTCAGGAATGGTTTAACTTCATGATATTTAATTTAACAGTTTGTTTGTTTTATTCAGCTCCCTATCCCATCACCATAGTACCGTCTACTTTTCCGGAGATCATAGGTTGAACTTTAAACGCCATATAAAAGTCTATCCTTAGATTTACCTCTCAATTAACCTCCACACTTTCCAAACTATTTTTCCCTCTTTCCGTGTGACCTTCTCACCCCTTCCCCTGTTTTTATATCCCTGCCCCCCCTCTTCCAAACACAGGAAACCTGTGCTGGAAACCCAGCTTGTGTGTCACTCCACTTTAAAGTCAGAGTATCAAGCGGGAAAATAAATATGGGATGGAGAAAGTCGCAGCAGAACAAAGTGAAACAAAATTGGCGTGGCTGCATAGCCAGGTTCTGGCTGATGTCCATGTTGATAGAGAGGCTTAGGCCCAGGCTAGCGTTTCAAAAAAGCCGCCTCTGATGCTATCACATGCTATCACTATGCTATTAGACTGCCAGGGTCATGATGGTTGCTTTGATTACGCTGCACAGGGTGTAAGGCAGCACTCTTGTATTTTCTATCCCTCACTGAGTAATCATTTGGAAAGCTCAAAAGGATTACTGTATGCCCACCAAGGTGACAATTGTGTGTTTGACTTACTCTCCTGCTCTTGGCCATTTTTCCATGCTCTTTCATTTGATTCCAACCCACCCAGTCTTCCCTCTCTGTACACTGGTCACCGATCTCTCATCTGACTAATCCTGCAAAGCTGACACAATGATTTGTCTGACAGAGACGCACTTAGCCAGTGAGCTCCAACACATGATCAAAAAGCATTATAAAATCTTCTCTCACAAGTGGTGCATTGTGGGATCCAGGCTGTCAAATGTTGGAATTGATTACTTAAAGGTGTACATCCCTCCTTTAATCACATATCAAAGACTCGTCATTGTCATGGTGACAAGTTAGCCCATCCCATCCTTGTACACTTTGAAGTGGTCTCACAAACTGTCACACAAGTACTACTTTGTCTTGACACATGAACCAACTCACACAGAGAATTTAAGTGGCTCATATCAACAGCGCAACTATTCTTCAGTGTGTAAACTGATATCAGTATGAACAACTTAAAAAGCCAAACATAGGTGGGCAAGTGTCTAGATGAAAGTACATTTCCCAACAAGTCTTAACAGCTTTGTTCTAGGAAGATCCTGAGTGGAGATGTATCTGGAGGAATGTAGGGGGAAATCGCAGTCTGCATATTAAGCAGCCTGGCAAGGGGAAAATACGATACAGAGGACAGATATGTTGAGGTGGTGGGGGGCGTTTAACATTCCTATAAAGTTGCTGTGGGGACAGGCAAGGCTGTGTTCCACGACCGTGTCCACGTGTTGACAGCTTTACGCCTGTGGTCCTGTACTTTAACTGCTGCCTTAGATAAAACCAAAGCTTTGGACGGGTATCACTAGCTGTATAAACTGAGAGAAAACCTAGCCTGGACTGAAGATCAATTATAAACGCCTTAGGAGAAGGGTGTATCTTTTAAATGAGCACAGGAAGATAACATTTTGTTTGAATAATGTCATAAATGTCTGCATGTCCCCACAGTCAACAGGTGCTCAGTCTGAAATCCAAACAACAACTTCAGACTTCAATTGGTCACGCTGGTTGAGTTTGTCGTACTAAGGACCTCCCTCCTAACCCCAGTTAAAAAAGCACACAGCTTGTCTTTCCTCAGGAAACATTGTTGGTTCGGGGTTCACAGAAAAACATATCATGAAGTCTATAAGGTTAAGCGTTCATTTCACCCACATGACAGGAAAAATGTTCTGGAGTTGTTTTGGTTTTTGTTTACCTAAAATTTGACATTTTGTTCTCAAAGGATATTTGTGAGAACTAATTTCTACCAAAAATAATCCTGATAAAGAATGATGACGTGTATTTAGATTTATTGGAGAGTTCCATTCACTTTAGTACAGATAGGCTCATCTCTATTTCCCAGTCATCATTAGTCAAAGAGAACGTTGTTTTTTAACTTGTAAAAGTTAATTGTAACATAATATTGGTCATGGGAAGTTGTTCATATCTGATAGCAACTTCATTGCTTCAATTCAAGACTTATGTTGAATGACTATGGGTTTAAATGTCCCAAAAATATACAATATGCAGCATTTGTAGGACGTGTCTTTAGGGTTGCTAGGTTGCAGTGTAAATACAGCCTACTAATCTGGTTAGGAAGGACCGTTTAAGATCGTGGTAGTAATTTATTATTGAGTTAAAGTGTAAATACACTGTGATGTTGGTGCTTGTTGGCTGTTTCTCAACATGTGCCGAGCATTTTGGTCCGCACAGTCCTCCACCACCAACCCCTTCACCCCACTCCCTCTGGCCATTACCAACTCTCATCCCACTCACACAGCGTCACAGTGGAACCATCCCGCCCCAGCACCGGCTTTGATGACAGTATTAAGTGTTTCTAAGTGTAGCTCTCATAAGTGAGGCTCCCTGTGTGCCTTGTTCCTGTTGATATGCAGCAATAGAGGTGGCATTCTGTAACTCACAGGTGTTAATTTTATACATGTAAAGAAGTCTCTTTTAAATCTGATCATGGTCATGAGGTATGGATTGAAAAGCAAGCAAGCATGCACAAACCCAAGACAAATATACAAGTGCACTGACTCGATGTTTCTCCAAGAGCCAGCTGACAAACTAATATACATCTGGTGAACTTGAGTGGGTTACTTTTAGGCAGAGGAGAAAACTTTCATTTAGTCCCACTTATAGGGTGTGAATGATATGCAGTAAATTACACTGTAGCTTTTGACGTTCACACTTCATTTAAGATGTGCCTGAATTAGCTTAAACCAGGCAAACAAATTGTCTTTCAACCAGTTTCAACATAGTGTCTTCTCTCTCGCACTCCCTCCCATCTTTTCACTAGAGCTTCTCAAGCTGGAGAGCTGCACAGTGAGTGGACTGTCTGATAGGGCTCTTTATATGAAAGACATAGCTCCGTCCCTTGACTTTTTTCTCGTTTGATAATGAAACATTATCCTTATTACCCAGAATTGGTTCTTTCTTCTTCTCTAGGATTAATGAAGAGGTAAATTGTGAGTTTAGGAGTAAGAGCTTAAGAGTAAGAGTGAATGGCAAGTTGACAAAAGCACAATAAAGAAATATTAAATGCAGGAGTCTGTAATAATGACATTGTACCACAACATTATTTTGTACTTGCAACAATGTGCATTGAATTTTTTATTATTCACTGAGTTCCAGTAATGCGACTTTGCAAGAAGAGTTTGTTCCTTTCATTTTCACAGAGAACAATGAGTTTGCTTGCATGATGTACCTGTATCATTGCAGGGCTCAGATATTTGAGTATAAATAGCGTGAAAAGAGAACTTGTGCCAGACAGGAATGTCCTTCTCAAGGGCATCTGTTGGGCTATGCCCAGCATGCAGTGATGGGTGTTAAAATTCGCTGGAGAGCCGCCAAAAGAAGGAGGAAAAAAAAGGGGAACTGAAAGAGTGAAATGGAGTGAGAAAATACCTCCAAGGAGACACTGTTTGTTTCTTCTCCCTGCTCTATTACGAGCAAAAGAAAACAAGACAAAGAGAGGAAGAAATGATTGACAGATCAATGAGGCAACAGGTTGATACAGAAATAATGTAACTCAGAGGAGAAGGTATGGAATTTTTAAATACGGCTAGAAAAAAGAAAAAAGGGAGAAAGGATAGTTCAGCCGTCAGAGGATATAAGGGAGGAAGCTAACAAAAAGGATATCTGATTGACTGGGGGCATAAGGGGACAAAAGAGGCGAGAGAAAAAGAAGAAGGGAAAGTAATTTCACACTTCTCATTAGCATGATAGTCTGCCTTCACTTTGACCAATTAGACCTCTGTGACATACACTGACAATGACTGTATTTCACAGAATCAGGAGAGGAAGTACACATCTGCGCTAACTTCCCTTTTATCAAGCCTAACATCATACTGAATGTTCCTTTCCCTCATTCCCTTGTCTTTTAGATTGTAAACAGAAACATTTGTTTCACACAATAAAACAACGAAGCAACTGGAAGCTATTCGGAGCGACCATCACCTGAATATTGTAGGCATAAAAACGCACCGCTCAGGAATGGAATCTGAGCAAATGACCTTATAAAATAGAACGCCAGACAGGCTTTCAACAGCTCCTTCTCACTTCTCAAAGAGAAACCCTGCTATGCCACAGCAAAGCAAAAAGCGATTAAACAGGTATGTCAGGTATTGAGTGATTTTATCTATGTGTGTCCGTGTGGAAGCCCTGTATCCATATGCATGTTGGTCAGCTGTATGCAGCCAAAGTTGCGTTGCTGCCTTGTGTATCACAACAGGAGCCGCTGTCAGTTGAACAGTGACCCAACTATTTTGCTGGGTTCAAAGGTGAGAGGTCAATGAGGTGACACTGGGATTGTTGGAAGATGTGGAGGGGACTGGCCGTCTCCCCATCAAAGCCCTGACATGAAAACAAAAGGCTGCGACCTCGTCCCCTGGGAAGTTTTTGGATGCAATTAAAGTTGCTGATTTGGATTTTTTAACTCATAGCAGGAAAACACTTGAGCTATAACTCATTAAGCTCCTGGAGCCGAGAGAAACACTGAAGACATGTGGTCATTTGCCACCTCGGTGAAAACTACACCACAAAGCAGAGTCATCGGTGCATTCCAGTGCAACGGGATATGAATCACAATGCTGACACTGTAGAGACACCCTGCAACTCCTGGCAATGATAATACAATGAAAAACAAGAACTTAATGACCATAATTGTGTAAATTTAAAATGTTTGGACACCACAGAGGTCACTGGCTGGTTGATCGTAGTGCTCCTGTCAATAGCACTTGAGATTTCACAGCAGCAGTGACTTTCCGTGCTGTGGCTTGTCACAGTGAGATTTGTTTCATATAGCAACACAAAGGCAGCACCAAACAGCCAGCCTTGCTCGAAGGGCCACACACTTGCACAATGACTCCTCTGTAATTCCAGCGAGCCTGCAGAAGTTTGCTTTTGATCTCTCATCACGCGAATTCACACTCCAGAAAAGCATTGAGAAAAAAAAACAATCTTACATCTTCTTTGGACTATCTGGCGTCTGCTTCATCTGTTGTTGTTTTTGGTCTCGTTGTCAAGAGCTATTCCCGGAGGTGGAAGCTTAACGTTTGCTCTCGACCCACTGAATACATTTCTTGATCTGACAACTTTAAAGAAATATACTAAAACTGTAATTATTCTATTAGTGTAGAAAAGACAGAAAAGAGAATTGGACATTAGTTGCAATGCCATGCTATTATTGACAGAACAGGTCAGAAAGGCCAAAGAAGAATTAATCGATGATGTTACCTGCAACACAAGCAGGTGCTCGACAACATTACTGACTCTCTGACTGTCCCTGCCCCGAAAGCCCTCAATCGGTTACCTCTTTAATCCTCCAGGCTTTCTTTACCAGAAGGTTTTTTATTATCATCTAAAACAAAGACTCACATCCATACATGCAGCAAACATGAAATCATTTTGGTTCAACTCAACATTTCAAATATAAGACTATTATTATTCTCATTTTTTAAAACCTAAAACCCTTGAAAACAATTATTTCCAAGTTGATCTTTTATTTCTGTCTCATAAATCCCCATACATCAGCATGATGTAACCAGTGCAGCACCCCTATTGTGCAAAAGCTCTGAGGTTTGACAGAACTCCTCATTAGACCATGCAATGCCACCTAGAAGCACCAACCACTGAAAGAGCATGCCACCCGCACTTAAGCCCGGCACCCACAACCAGACGCTTGTGCCTCATCATAGCCTGATGAGACCATTTGTTCTCATTCTGGGAACGAGAGATGCAAAGGGACGGAAGACAGAAAAGAAATAGGAAAATGTATCCGCTCCTGCCTGTAATTCAGGGATTTGATCTCCCGTCTTTGTGTGTTATCGCAGGGCGGAGATCAACATTGAGAAGAGAGAAAAAAAGGGTAAGGACAAAAAAAAAGAGAGAGATAGAGAGCGGTGTGGACATGCCCGCTGTCTGATTGTCTATCGCTCCTCTCCATCAACTCTCAGCAACATGACGACAGCTTTCAACTGAACCAAGGCTGCTGCAGAATATCCAAATACAAGTCAAAGACATGGACATCTCACAACACATACAGTGAGGATGATCACCCTTTCTCCAGCTGTCTTCCTAACCCCACTCCTGCTAAAACAAAATGCCTGAATATGGCAGTCTTATTAAGTTGCATACATGGCAGACAGTGCATGCCAGCCACCTGTATCTCTGCATCAAATCTCGTAATCCTCTTCCTGCGACCCTCTTTTTATATCAGCCTCTTCAACTTCTTTTGGTTTCCTCTCCTCCACTTTCTGCCTCCCAGGCTGTCTCACTTAACCTCTATCTCTTCCTGCTCTCCTCTCTCCTTACATATCATTACACATTTACATAGGAGACTTGGTGAAAGCTCTGTCATAAAAAAGAGCCATTGTCCTAATTTCCTCTGAGATAAATGTCTCAGGCCTGTAATATCAGCAAATTATCAAACACATTAACATTTTCCTGTTGCAGTATTATTTTCCCCAGTGCAAACATACTACCATTGTTATTCTCTGATTATCATATGCACACAAGCCCTTCAGCATTTAATGTCTTGGATGAACTTAGAGCTGAAATGCACACTTGTGCCACTGGCATAAGAGCAACAAAGGTCCACACAGGCCCTGTTGTCCTAGGACAGTAAGGTAGTTATCTGTGCCACAGTGGGAACATAAAGCAGTCAATAGATGAATGCTATCTTTATATCTACTGCACCAGAGGTGATTTGAAACACTGCCACTGGACGTCATAGAGCCCCTCCATGAAACACAGCCTTTGAAGCACTGACAGTGCAGACAGAATCAGGCCAGCCCTTTGAAACTGGTGGTGGGGAAAGGAAAAATTGAGCATTAAAAGAGGGCACTATGTAAATACAGCTCCAATAAAAATGTTGAACTTTGAGAATCATATGAGGAATAAAACATTTGGCCCATAAAGACAGAAAGCAGATGGATATGTTGTTCACTTAAAGAGAATAGAATACAGCAGTTAAATTATTTTCAGGTAAATAAATACAAACAGTTTATCATTATTTTGGTTCGGTAACATATTCTACCTTTACATTTTGAGCTAATAGAAAGTAATTTTTTTAAATGAACACAATGACTGTAGACCACAAAGCACAGCGATCGTTAAAGTATTCCCAACTTGGGAACTTGGTGTTATTCTTAGTTCAATCAAAAGGCCTTAGCTACAATGAAGTCCCTTGTTGGCTTGTTAAGGCTTTAGGTAATTTAGCTATCTACCCAAATGTCTGTTTATTTAACTTTAACTTCCTGTTTTCCTACCACACATAATCTAAATGCTCTTTCTCACTTCCTGCCCGCAGGACTGCAGGTAAACCAAAACATCACGTCAGTGAGGACCTCGCGTCTCACCGCATTGGGCCCTGGAGGGTTTTTCTTTTAAAGGAGAACTATAAACACAATGGCTGGCAGTGGGAGAGAGAGTTAATTACTAAAGCCGATTCACTCACTAATGACTGTTTCACTTCTGTAGGGTGTTTTTAATGAGATTCAGGAGTCAGGCAGCACAATCTGTTTTTAATTGGACTTTGAACGGGTAAGGTTGACGCTGTTGTGCACAGAGACAAAGCCACTGCTTTTACTTGTGGTGCAGAATGATCTCATTAGAGGCCTGGTAATAAAGGAATACTGAAGTGATTAGATCAGGATTATAAAAAAAACAAATGACATTATCAACGGTCTCACACTACTCACAGCACAACCTGAGGTATTTCTTTCACCGCAATCACACTTAGTCCCTGTTGTTTTACTGCAGCTCTGACACAGTCTTATGAAATGGGCAATATGAATTATTTTGCTTGAGTTTGCAGATACACTTCATCACATATTTAAAGTAAAAAGCAGGGGAGGCTTACTTAAGTTTGTGTGTTCTGCCACATGTGGGCTGTAGCCTAAATATAAGCATGTGGAAGTTAGTGAGGTGGCGTTAAGGGTCCAGGTGATGTTGATAAGCATACCATAAACTCCCAGATAGCCAATTCATGCATTTGTTTCATTACTGTTGTGGCATCACCAAACTGAAGCATGCAGCAGCTTTGTTTTAGAAAAAAAACCAATGTCATATGTATTGTATTTAACACCCGTCATAGTTAATAACAATACCTTTAGCCTCAATGAGAAGCCAGCCTTTGTTTAGGAAGTATTCTGACCATCAACACCTAACTTTAATTCAGCCACAGTGACTCCATGTAGCATTCTTTAAGTCCCATTTTACATTGACTCTTAAGAAATTGCGAAATTCAGTTACTGATTAATAACTCTAAAGTATTTGCTGAACTTCAAAATGCATTCCTTACACTACTAATAACTGTAACTCATTAAGAAATGTGTTACTTCCCAACAGTGAATACACCATCTCAGTTTAAATGAATGAAATTCCATCTGACAGCAATGCATTCAATATCTTAAGTGGCTTGCAGGCCTTAGAAAGGCAGTTGAGAAGAGAGGTGATTAGCAGTGTAACAATAGAGAATGATGACAAAGCATTGTGTGTTCCCCTGTGTGTGAGTGTCACCACTACAATGAGAGAATGGGAGGCTTGAGTCGCAGGGCTCTCACCCTGGAGTTGTCACCTCAACCCCCTGCTGCATAGCCAGGGATTACTGAGCTCTTTATAGAGACCACTTCCCTCCATGGCGCTGCACGTCCCCCACCGCTCAGCACTTGTTCACAGCATCAGACTACGTTTATGCTCTGTGAATACACACATAGTCACATGCACATATCTGCTAAAACTGACTTTCTCATGTACCTCCTGTTGTCTGGCATGAACTCTGCAGAGGACAGTGTCAATTGTGATTTCTGTAGGTGTGTATATGAAACCAATTTCAAATGGCAATGTCTAAAATGACAAATACATTTATTTTCCCCGATTACTGTGATTAAATAGCTTATTATGCTCTATTATTTTGCAGATTTTTTAAATGATTTTCTTTAAAGTGTTGTGTGTGGGTATCTACAGTATCATTTTGCTGTTTTGATTTTTGTTTTATTTGTTTCCTATTATCAAAAGAAAATCTAGATATATAATTTTGTTCTGCTGTCTGAGCAGACATGCTCAAATCTGATGTTTTGATGTCTGCTGTTGTGCAGAGCTAAAACAATAAAGGGGGAGTGAAAGATGAATTCCTGGACGCTGAGCGCATGTTCTGTTTTGCCCTCCTTTCTCTGTTTGCGGGTCAGAGGTGTCAGTCATTTATGTTGGGCTGCCTCGCGCAGTGGCCCACAATGATTTACACCTCCAGCTCTGCACGACAATGAGTGTGTCATTTAAAATAGCAGGTGTTCACATGCTGCTTAGCTCATGGAAAGCATGTAAAAGAGAGAGAGAGGGAGGACAGAGGGGCGTGTGTAAGGGCGGGGAGAAGGGGGTAAGACTGGACCTGAATTAAACTCATAAATGGTGCAGTCAAACTGGCATGCAGGTCAATGAGTTTGTCGACCACTGCTGGGCCTGTTTCTCATCCTGCAACAATAACTTTGCCAGGCAACTTCAAGCAGCACTGGTAGCAGTTATCCCATTCCTGTTATTAGCATTGGTGAAAGTCATGTCAGAGATATTCAGGTCAGACTAAAACCACTGAATATAAAGCATTGGGGTTGATGGGGAACACTGCAAAATGACCTCATCGAGAGAGCTGAGAGACACGTGGAAAAACTGCGTGCAGAAGACAAACTGTGGAAATACTACAAATACTTGCACTACTCAGGAGAAAATGGGACGAGAACAAGAGTTATTTGAAATGCAAGTTAGAATAGGACAGGCCCAGCATACAAAGAATAAAAAGGGAATCAACATAAAAAGAAAGATAAAAGGAAAAGGGAATAGCTGAGAGTGTTTATAGGGAAACTTTAGACAAAGAGACCATACAGGGGGCTGTGAAGCCTGAGACGTTAACGGGCTGTCAGAGATCCCTTCACAGTCTTTCCTTTCCTCTGCCGTCCCTCCATCTTTCACTCCCTCTTCCACCTCTGTCGTGACCTTCCCTCCGAAACCACTGGGTCAAACCGGCTTCCACTCAGACTTCTGCCTCTCAGCCTCACCTCATTTCAAAGCCGTCATGTGGGGGGTTCTTTAGTAGAAACGCCTCCACAGAAACACACACACACAGCCTTTGGGTGGATGAAACAGGACGTTCGAAGCAGCTAGTACCTGTTTTTTACACCGTAATATAGATGAAGAGGTTATCAGAGGGTAACTCCCTGAGTAGCCCTAAAGCCATCCAAAGAAATTGACTAAAATAATAAGAAAATATGAATCATTTTTTTATTCATACTTCTTTTGAGCAACATTACAGAGTAAAAGGGGGTTAGGGAGTGTGTGTGTGTGTGTGTGTGTGTGTGTGTGTGTGTGTGTGTGTGTGTGTGTGTGTGTGTGTGTGTGTGTGTGTGTGTGTGTGTCTTCACATGCACTTCAGTACCAGGTGCGCATGCCACCTGCCAGCCGGTGTGAACAGTGTGAGGCTTGATCTGTGATGCTCTCATCATACCCCCATCACACTGATAGGTGTGCGGCTGAGCTCTTAGTCTTTCCCACACTCAGAATGTAAACTGCATGAAAACACACACACACACACACACACACACACACACACACACACACACACACACACACACACACACACACACACACACACACACACACACACACACACACACACACACACACAAACATACACCACACACACACACACACATACACAAACCAAGGTCCAGAGTCCTACGTAAATCTAGCTTTAGTCTTTTTTCCTTTTTGTGAACACAAGCAAGTCTTTGTGTGAGTGTGTGTGTGTGTGTGTGTGTGTGTGTGTGTGTGTGTGTGTGTGTGTGTCCTGTCTATTGACAATAGTGTTGCTTTAAAGATAAGACAGCAGTGTGTGTATGTGTGCACACATGTGTGTGTGTTTCCTCACAAGGGTTCTGGTAAGGTTTTAAACTAGGTGGTCTTATCGCACTGTTGAAATATGGGACATTGAAGAGCACTAAGCCCTGTGTCACTTCAGAGACAGTTCAACAGCTTTCATCCAAAGAATCAGTGACTATGAGGGTTTTGTTGGAGACACACACACACACACACACAGACACACACACACACACACACACACACACACACACACACACACACACACACACACACACACACACACACACACACACACACACACACACACACACACACACATACACATATATTACTTGGTCAATTGCCCACCTCCCTGTGTTGAACATGATGAGGTGAAGAACATCCTGAACATTATGGTGATAAAGATGAGGATTGCTGGGAGGAGAAGGAGAAAGAGGCAGGGTTCAGCTGAGTCCATCACTCCTCTGAGGGTGGTTGGATCAAAGTAAACACTGATAATGGTTACACCACAGTTAATAATACTGCTGCCCAAGAATGTTGGCTGGCCCGGCTACTCCCGACCTCACACGTTTAATCGGACACACACAAACATGCACACACATACACACACACACACACACACACACACACACACACATACACACACACACACACACACACACACACACACACACACACACACACACACACACACACACACACACACACACACACACACACACACACACACATGCACACACTCCTCATTCCTCAATAGCAGTGACACATACCAAGCTTTCTTCCGCTCTTCCCTCAGACCAAACACTGCTAACTCCTTCTTTATAATTGTAGACTTTTGATTCATTTGATGAGCAAAGGGAAACTGGCTTCCCTAGCCGCGCTCCCATTGGAAAATATGCACACATTTCTCCTGTACACACAGATACAGTAGAGGCAATGACTCCATGCAACTCCCTTTGTAATTACAACACATACAAACTTCAGCTCCCATTAGAACCTTAACATATCTCGCTCCAGAGATCTCTTCACTCTCAGTAGCTCCTCGGCTATGCCCTCTCTATCTTAACAGACCTGTTGGAAACCAAACTAATTCAGTCACATGCAAGTTGGTGCATATGGAACCGTTACTGAGGATTTCCAGGTTGCTTTCTTTCAACTGCCACCGACACTGGCACGAGACACAGATGGATTTGACTAAGGAAGTGAAAACTAATTCTTCCCACTAAACCTTGTATGCATTGGGTTGAATGGATTAGTGCCGTTACCTGTGTGCTTTTGCCAACTCGTGGTGAACAGTTGGCCACATGGGATCATGTGATTCCTTGACATTTGCGGTACTTTAAAGGGGAATAACCTTCATGACATGAAGTAAAAGCATATCATATCTGTTGCAGAAGCAGGTTGCTGGTGCTGAAGTGACGGGAGGGTTGCTATATCAGTATGGGAACCTGCTGAGAGGCCGAACAGGCTGCTGTCCATCTCAACACTATCAGAAGCATCAGTGATCCCCTTCCCTTGGGGGTCCGAAACAAAACGATTAGGTTTCAGAGCTGTTTCATTGAGGGGTTGCTCACAGCTTGTGGCCCAGACACAAGAGAGGTGATGGTACTGTGACATAGCACTTTAACAAAGAGACAACAAGGGGAAACGTTAATGGGAAAAACTGGGGATGGAAATCAGGAATGAGTGAGGCGTCCTGCTTCTTCTAGAATCCCACAGAGCATTGAGGCAAACTTTAACATGCATCATGGTGTGTTCAGTGGAAAGTAAAAGCTTAAAATGTACCTGGAATTATTGGAAACATGCATTCATACTCGGGATTCATTTTCTAAGCAGGTAGAACATCATTTGGAGAACATCAGTGAGTATTTATGTGCTATATCACCTCTCCTGGGTTGCTAATAAACCATTACCTGTGTGAGGTGAAACATGAAAGTAATGTTTCTGAGGGACTGCCACCCAGGGGTGAAACCAGAGACTCAGAAGGACAAGCGACCCGCTTCACTTTCCCTGTGCCAAACCCCACCACCATCTCTTCCACCTCTCGCCTCAATCAACCCTCGCTGCCCTAATCCAGTGTTTACATAAAACGCTGGGCAGTAATGATAGCCATGAGACCATGGACCACCCCATGTCCCTGCACACCCTCTCCCCAACCACCTCCACCGCTAACCCAAAGCTGTTTTCACAGGAGCCAAATACCTTAAATACATAATTAGCGGGGTCATTTGTGCAATAGGGGCCCCGGCGAGGGCATGAGCGTGTCCGTGTGAGTTTGTGGGGGGCAGAGCGAGGATGAGGAGTGTAGTGGGGGCAGGATATAAAGACGTGAGAGAGAGGTGGACAAAGACGTGCATTCATGGCTGTGGCCCCGTACAAACTTGGCTGTCGCCATCTTCAAAGGCGTCCTCTGCCTTTCCTCAAAACCCAGAGGCCACAGGTTGGGGTAGAGAGGAGAAACATAACAGGGTGACAGAGAGGGAAAGAGGAAAGTGGAGGAGTGGAGGATGGGAGAGGGAAGAGAGGGGTGTAAGCAAAGCACTAAAGGTTACGAGATCTGTAATCTGGGAAGGAAGTAGTTGAGTTCTGACAGGACTGAGGCTGCAAACAAACAACTTCTTTCAATAAGGTCAGGTTTGATACAAATCAGAAAGATGAAACAATACAAGGGCAGATGGACCAAATGCATTCAATAAGAAAAGTAGCACTTATTTACAGTAAACATGGAAATGGGAAGAGATAATTAAAGCTTTACAATGCATCCGCCACTTTGCAAACCAACCCCCTACAACCCCTGAACCCTGACCCTGGGCATTGTGGGTAGTCAAATCACAGTTTGCCCTCCGCAAGAGCCCAAAATTCCAGTGGTCCATGTTTCACACTGGGAGACCTCCTTTGTATTGTTCATCTGCACACACACACACACACACACACACACACACACACACACACACACACACACACACACACACACACACACACACACACACACACACACACACACACACACACACACACACACACACACACACACACACACACACACATATAGCCTATTCAGCAGCCCTCTTCACACCTTGTCTGCCCCTCATCCCCCTCTGGCATTGTTTATGAAAGCATGTCCACTTAGTGCTGCCCTGTCTGGCCCTTCTTGCTGTGGTGCCGATTACCCACATCCTGAGTCCACTTCATCCCCTCTTTTCTCTCTCCCCCCCCCCCTTCCCTTGCACTCTCACTCCTCAGGGTATTCTCTCCCCTCTCTCCTGTGCTCGGCACTCCTCCTCCCTCTTTCCCCACCGTGACATATTGCTCTCTTTTCACCAATACACTGCACACTGGTCCAGCAGTGACTCAGTCAGTAGGGGCTTGGACTGGGAATCGTAGGGTACTACTGCTGCTACTTGGAGAGGTCCCAGTTCACCTCCTAGGCCCTGCTGTGGTGCCCTTGAGCAAGGCACGGGACACCTCCAATCCCCCCTCCCCATTGCTCCCCGGGCACTGCACAATAGCTGCCACTGCTCCTAGCACTAGGATGGGTTAAATGCAGAGGACCAATTTCACTGTGTGTGCTCTGCTGTGTGCATGTATGTGACAATAAAGAGGTTTTCATCCTCCGATTCTATCTATCACACGCTGTTCTGACTCTTGAATCCCCCCCCCCTCCCCAAGCTTGTGAATGAAGCTGTGAATGTCAGATAAAAAACAATAAAATCAATCAGGCCTCTGCTCTTCCTTTTATCTTTACTTTATTCACTTGATCCCCTGTTCCAGTGGCTTGCAGAGCTGCTGTCTCTCTGATCCTTTCTCTCTTTCATGTTTTGCCTGTCTTCAGAGGAGGGAGACTTTCATGTCCCTTAGCCCTGGGATTAGGGTGAGCTGCTCAGGGAAAAGTAATAAAGCCCCCAGCACCTACCGTCTGCTGCTTGTGGATCGTGGAGTAAAGCCCAGCTCCTGCTCAGTCTTCAAGCCTAGAAAAGCTCACATTTCCTGTATAAGCCACCTTCACATCCAGCTTCTGTCGTGCCTCTTGCAGCACCAACACATGTGGATTTCACTCTTTTTGACTCACATAATCTATATATGTTTTACATTTCTGAATATTATAATTATTTGGATAAAAGCTTTACAAAGTGTGTCGCAAATGAAAACGCAGGTAAGGATTTTTTGAAGCAGGGGGGTCGCTTTCTTCTGCTAAAATGTTCAGCTTAAAATTAATTCTTATTTCAAAAACCTAACTTTGTGTTCATTGAACTGTCTGTGTGATTTGTGCTGCATGACATTTTGTTCTCTACCAACCTTTAATTGTATTCACCGTCCTGAGACACAACACACACAAATTATGGGACTCATTCAGTGAAGAATTCCTTAGCCAGAAATATATTTATTGTTGAAAACATAAATATATAAATTATGATTATTTATGTCTTTATTCAAGGGAAGTCCTTAAGAAAAGTAATGAAGGCTTAGAAATAGGGGAAGGGCAATTGCTTTAATCAAATAGCTTTAAGCGCAGTCCCTTGTTGACTGAGAACACTAACTCACAGTAATGTAGATGTGATGAAACATCAGCCTTATAAATATAGCACCAATAAACTGATAGCTAGTTGAGCTGTGTGTGTGTGTGTGTGTGTGTGTGTGTGTGTGTGTGTGTGTGTGTGTGTGTGTGTGTGTGTGTGTGTGTGTGTGTGTGTGTGTGTGTGTGTGTGTGTGTGTGTGTGTGTGTGTGTGTGTGTGTGTGTGAGTGAGAGAGATCTGCCATATTTTTCTTTTAAACTTTTATCTTTCGACTTGCACTAATCACTCTTTGCCTTTCATTTCCTCATTCGAACACTGGCTGACAGTTGTTGTTGTTGTTGTACTGTGTTAGGCCCTGGTTACACATTCGCCACCGTTACAGGAACTGTTAGGGAAGTAATTGTTCGTTCCATAGCGGCACGGGTTCAGGTCAGCACTGTGCTGTTTTCAAGCTGCTTCGGAGCACTCATCATCATCTGTCCCCATGGTATGTGGCGGTATAAGGTGTGAGTACCTTCACAGGGTGTAACGATCTGAGATTTGTTCTCCTGTCAACAGAGGAGTAAAGTTTAACCAAACAAGGAACCCATTCATGCGCTTGTCATTTTGCTTTTCTTGCTCATTCACTCTTTAAGGTGGACTTTGCTTCTTGCGTGAAAAACATGTGTGGTTGTGAAGCAGAGCAGGCAGGAATCTTTTCTTATCAGTGTTCAGAAGGTAATGGATGAAATGTAGGCTTAAGAAAAAAAGTTGTGTCTATTCCAACTCATTATTGGTTAGTATACAATTCAGGAGCACACGAGTTGCTCCAACATGTTTTGTGTGATTGGCATGAACACAGTTAAATGTGTGTTGGTGAAATGCCACTTGTAACATATTGCCACGTTTGTGTCTGTATCTTCACAGCTCTGATGCAACAAACACTGGCAGACTTTTCTCAGACTTCTATCTTACCCCCTGCCCACATTTTTGCATCTCTTCCAATGGATTAAAAACAAGCATTCGACCACAACAAAAGAAATAAGCATAATTCCTGCTCGGATATAAGTAGGCTTAATGTATTTCATAACAAAAATAAAGCATCTTCCTGTACTGACTCTCACATCTCCTCCTTGCATACATATATCCAAACCATTTACAAGACTTGACATCATTCAGATATACTGTAATATAATAAGAAACATGGATGACAACAATAACATTGACTAAAAAAACGAAATGACGTTGAGATTGTGATACTGATGGTTACATAAAACCGGACAACAGAATTCTCATGTCTTCAAAATCATTAAAACATCATTTTTGTTATTTCTTTTGTACTGGAAGACAAAGAAGGCAAACGGCCAGACATATAAATAGTTTGTGAGTAGCGGCGCATCTTCCTTTTCAAATTGAACTGTACATAGCAGTGTGGGCAAAGTCACAGATCACAAGCGTCTCGGAGAAGATCTCCTCTTAAATCAGAGCCAACATCCAAATACTAAAAAATGTTTGATAATCCATAGAGTCTTTTGAAAAAACAAACACCTCCATGGGTCTCTCTTGCTTTCTTCCAATGTTTTTTTCTTCCTATATCTCTGTTTTGTTCTTACTGTGTATGAAACAAGTCATTTAAACAGGGCAGGGCACTTTACTGTTGCCCAGCTGGAGGTCATCCACCGCTGTTTTGGAGTCTGTGCACCATATTCCCACGAAAGCTTGATCCAACTGTTTCATAGCCGTTTCTGTTGTGTGTCTTCTTCAAACAAAGTCTCAAATGTTCAACACAAATCCCTTTTATCATCTCCCTTCGGCCTCTTTCTGCCCTGCCCGGGCAACAGCATCTTTCTCTCTTAATCAGCGGCAGGGTTCAGTTGTCGGGTAGGTGGCGTACCACAGAGGAAGTCATCATCACTGGTTACTGTTTTTAAAAAAGCACCTTTGGTATGTTTTTTTTTGTCTGTTGTCTTTTTCTCAGTCTGTTGTCTTAGCAGAAAAAAAATGTGTTTTTTTAAAACAAAGGTTGCATCGCAATGGGGAAAAGGACAGAGCAGGTGTCCTGTTTGTGGTATCCACTATTTAGGTCCCTCCTACGCTGAAGTCCCTTGTTCTGATTTGTCTCACCTCACGTCCACTGTGAGAGAGAAAGAGAAAGCTGACATTAGTACCACAATTTCACACAACACAACGGTTTCATCCTGATAATACAGCAAATTTAAATATCTGGTGTGCCCGTTTGCATTATTGTTTCATGCATTTTGAACAACCTGACACAACACACACAAAACCCACAATGTTATGAATCAGGATCCTCCGAATTTCAAAGACAGTGATCAAACCAGACGTCATTTTGTCAAGTCAAAATATGTGAATATGTGTCATCATCTTGTTTAATAGACAGAGAGATGGGCAAGAACAATTTTATGATAAGGTGATGGAGAAACAATAAAGCAAAAGTGATCTTTAAACAGTGAAACAAACAATGGCATACAGTGGGTGTTACTGTATAACAAAACCAAAAGAGTGCACACAACCATACGCAAGCACAACACTGTGACAAAAAGAACATGTTTGGGGTGGGCATGCTTAGCAGGCAACACAAAATCAGCATGCAGCATTTGGGCACAGAGCATGGTGCTCCTTTAGCCCTCCCTCTTCTCACACTGATTGGCTGTGATGTGATTGGTGAAGGTGATTGGCAGGCCCTCTATTGCCCTAATTGGGTCATTGCAGTGCCAAAAAGATGAGAGGACTCTCTGGTGCTAAAGTCCTACCTGTTTACTTCACAGCTCTCCAGTGGACTTTGGGTATTGAGTGCAACTTTATTATGTTGCCAATAAATCCTTGCTGGGCCTTAGCTTTTTAGGTTTCCTTTTTTTACCTTTAGCCCTACGGTGGCCTGAAAACACAAAGTCAGGGAAGGGTGGATAGGAAGGAGGGTTAAGAGCAAGAAGCAGGGTTTATGATACAGAGAGGCACAACAGCCCTGGGACAGAAGGAGAGTGCAAAGATATGACACACTATAAATACTTCAGATGCCTTATCAGCACACATCAGCGCTTATCTCCTAGGCAGAGAAAGGCTTCAGATCAAGGCACTGGCAGATTAACCTGCTGTCATGGCAAGCAGCCTTTGGACAGACTCCCTTAAAACACAGACTTGCACACACACAAACACACACAGCCTTGTCTAACAAGGCACGCGCACTAGCTTTACGGTTTTGCAATAGCAGGCCGGTTCACAGGTGTGTCTGTCTGCTTGTGAACTATCAAAGAAAAAGGTCATCCAGTGCAAAGCCAAAGAGCCAGACAGGGAGAGAAAGACCATCAGACAGACATGCGGAAGGCAGGTAAGCACAATGATGCATGAGGATATAGGGGTGAAGGGGGGTTCTCAGCCATCAAACTCAGCTCAGTTTTCTCTTTTTGGATACTATTTGGAATTACGTAACAAGGAAATATCATAACTTTGAAGGTCATATTTACCTGTTTCTGCTTCTGAGTGCTCCACAACATGATGTTGTGACGTGCACACACATTCCAGATGGTCTTCTAACCGCACAAAGACCTCTTTCAGTTTGGGTTTCCTCCTCACGTACTCCACTTTTGCTACCTGTAGGGAGGAAGGGGGATACGGTTAGCTACAGAGCCATCTCCACCACCATCATAACTTTTTGCTGTGCGTGTGTGCATCATCAATGAATGCACATACTCTTAGCCCATTCGCTAACATCGAGAGGCGTAGCACTGTGACTGATGACTCTTTCATTAACCGATTCATAAAAAACACCAGCCGTCGCTTCGCCTTGTCGTGTTTGAAGTGTGACGGCAGCATTCCTAAGGGACTGAAGCATTGGGTTCTGCTCGCTGTGCTGTATGTGCTGTTGATCAGGTGTGTAAATACTGAATGGAGTGTATGACCCTGTCCAAGCAAGTTCAAACAATGGGAGAGGAGATGTGGAGGGTAGGGGGGAGTAGTATACGCCCTAAGGCCCAGGGAAGGTTTACCCTGGCAGGAGAAGAGAGGCTGGGAGATCCCCCCATGCTCCAGGCCTGGAGCATCCACATCCAGACAGACACACACCTAAACTCCCTCGCCGTGTTCCGACATGTATGCTAGTTTTAAACCACATTGATACTTCTCATGGGCTAGGGAAAGTGTTGCTCAACATGTGCTTGCAAGAAATATAGCTTACATGGTTTAATCTAAGCGGTAGAACCCCAGAAAGCAGCCCTTTGAATCTAACAAACACAAAAGCAATGCAGGAATTCCTATCCTTCAGTCCAGCTAACACCCTCGCAGTTTAACACAACAGGGCTGACCTCCACTTCCCACCCAATATCTAGTAATGAAAAGGACCAATCCTCGGAGGGTTTTGAATAGGCTATGTTGATTAAAGCTTAGATGAAAGCTGAATAGGGAAGGTTGCGTGGAGGTTATGATGATCTTGTTGTGTAACTCAGGGGAGGTGGCTACATGCTTTCCCTCTCTGATGTGAGTGCCAAGGGCAGGTAACCTTCCCATCCACCACTGAGGGCCTGGGGGCCACATGGAAACAATATCCCCTGCTTCACCCATCTTCCTGGTCGCTGCACGAGAGAGGATATTGGCCGACAATCTCCCAGCGCTCTCTGGTGTTATGAACAACACGATTTTGCAGACAGCATGAGGCTCACACATGAACAGATGGGGGCCAAAACTGATGAGAGGCTTTCTTCCTCCATCCTGTGATGGCACACCGCCAAGGTTGGCTCTCAGTGGTGAATTAGTCATGCAGACAAACGAACATACCAATCCCTGTCTGATAAAACAAAGTATATTGTTGACATTCGCACAGCTAGAGCTGCCTCATGTCAGCGCTGTTACTAAGGCTGGAGGGTCATCTGGGGAGTCTAAAACTGAAATCAGGGACCCGGGGGTTTCACCAGCCGCTCCGTTGCAACTGTTTCTTTCCAAGGGCAGAAGAGAAAAAAGAGAGGGAATATAAAAGAGGGTAAGCAAGCAGAGTAGGTATGCAGTGAGCAAACAGAGGACAATGGTGTCTGGGTTGCTGCTATCGGGACCTGACAGAGAGAGAAAGAGTGAGAGGGAGGGAGAGCATGCAGGAACTGTGTGCAGGAAGGTGGATCATCACTCTCATTAGGAAAAAGTGTGTGTGTGTGTGTGTGTGTGTGTGTGTGTGTGTGTGTGTGTGTGTGTGTGTGTGTGTGTGTGTGTGTGTGTGTGTGTGTGTGTGTGTGTGTGTGTGTGTGTGTGTGTGTGTGTGTGTGTGTGTGTGTTTTTGTGCAAACAGAGGGAGCTATTTAAGGAAGGGGGAGGACTGACCATGATCATGACTAGCATTAGATGACATTCATGTGTTACCTATTAACATTTAGTTTCTGGCCTGCTAACTCAGGAACTTTATTACACTAAAGCTGACAGGATAGACAGAGAAGCTATCAAATGTTTAATGTTGTCTACCAAATGTGCAGACAGTATCACAGAATGACAATAATTCCCAAGAAAATCCCAGACAACCACTTAATCTAATATTTAGTCAAATGCTTTGACTCTGAGATGAAACACGCATCTGTCTCTTGGGACGACTCCACTGTCACAGGTTTCGGGAATCTGTGAGGGGGGTTCAGTAGCAGCCAGCGAGAAGCTGAAAGACTCAGCAATGTCTGACACTTACTACTGAGGCTGATCCTAATGACTAACACACACACGCATACCCAAACTCTTCTGGCCAAACAAACAGCTATTGACAGACGGATAAAGCGATGGGCCCCCTTGATGAGAGGCCCAGTGGAAGGCTTGTCTCTTTGCCCCTCACACAGCAGGGTTAAAAACACTCCCTGCAGGACACACACACTCTCCTGAATATGTATAACTGTGCTATAATACTGCTCTGCCCACTTTGTCAACACTCTCTCTTTCTCTTTCTATTCTGTTTCCTGTGTTAGGAGTAAATGTTGACGCTACATGGTGGTCTTAACTCTTTACATTTTTCCACTTTACATCCATATTTAATTCACCCTTACTCCATTTAGAGCCACTTTTCCCCCACACAGGCAGAACACTGGCTTCCTATCCTCTGCAGAGTCAATGACTTCGAAAATACATCAGAAAGAGACCCCATGCGACGACAAGGGGCCCCACATTCTCTTTGTATAAATCAAACCAAACTTAACTCCCTAGAAATCTGGGGCCCTGAGAAAGAGCCCCCCCGAATGATATCCGATCCAGAGGATTGGGGTGAGGCAGGGGGCTCGGGAAGGTGCACTCCCTTTGGTTTGTGCTCAGTGTCTACGCGGCACTCGGTGTGGAGCCGATTGTCCCAATCGGGCTAATTGGGAATTCCCTTAGCACCAAGCACTGATGAGAGCATGATGGAGGGGAACGTTTTCCTCTGACTTTCCAAGGAAAACACAACAGGGTTGTGGATGTGCACCGCAGGCCTTCATGAACAGGAACAGGCAAAAATAAATAAGAATGTATGTGTGTTAATGGAGAGTGCAGGGGTACAATGAGGTAGAGTGGGGTGGCATTTCATTTATCAGGAGCACTAAGAGCCTGTGCCCCGCAAACAAGGAGCTTTTGTTGAGATGTTACAACTTTGAGCAAGTTTGAGGAACATAAAGAAACTTTCTGTATGTCTGACTGAAATCAAAAAGAGACTAAATGACACTCAGAAGAAGGCAGGAGGATCTGCAGAGCGAGAAAGAATAAACCCCAGACTGAACATCAGACAGCCGAGGAAAACTGCTGCTGCCCTCTGATTCAACCCCCCCAACACAAACACACCAGCGTGGACGGGGTTATCACAGGCTGTGTGTGGAGAGGAGAGGAAGCAAGGAGATCATTTATCACATCACGCACTTGCCTGCAATCCCATAAAGACACTTCATGGAACCACTCTCTCCCACCTCTCTCTGTAATGTATCGCGGGATGTGAGCCATCTATCTTGCTCTGACCACATCGTGTGCTTCCCTTCCCCTCAGAGACCAAAAGAACCATCAAGAAATATCAAATATCAAAGAGCCAAAAGGTGTATAATCTTCCCATCTAATTTTCAGGATGAGTTTATAGAAAAATTGCAGATGAGACAGACGTTACTCTGAGCACATATTAGAGTAAATAGGAGTTTAATGAAAGAGAGCAAAAACGTTACATTATATGTCAAAGACTGACAGAAGGGTAAAATTAGAGAGTGGGAGATGACTCTGTTGAAGAGGGAGTGAACAACTATTTCACATAACAGACAATCAGACTCCGAGACTGAGCGGAGAAAAGAGGTGGAGAGGGAGGATGAAGTCAGAGGGGAAGAGCGAAAGGGAGGACAGGAGAGGAGGAGTGAAGGAAAATACAGAAATGAAGTAAAATATGATTAAAATAAGGCTGCTACTTTTCCTGCTAAAGCTGATAAATTCCAGCCGGTGTGGCAGAAGCCAAACTCTCCAATTTCTGGCTTAGTCGGGACGCTCCCATGGTCTCTGACCCGCCCGGCAACCCCCGCCATGTACACCACACACACACATTTATGTACACACACATACAAACTCACTCACCCTGCTTCATCTAGTAGAAAAGCTGAGTGAATCAAAGGGAAAATAATTCACAGCTGCAAAAGACTTCAAACAGGGGGCCCCCTTCATTCCCATATAACCCCCACTCACGTAATCCACAGGACCCCTCAGATGATCATAAATCATGCTCACTGTATCACCGTCACACTGTCTTTTATTTATGAAACACCCCGTAAGTCAGGGTCCCACACAACCGCAGGGCTACAGCTACTGCTTCCCCCAACACCCGGACCTGACCCACTGTCGCTGAGGTAACTGTCAGTGTGTGTGTGTGTGTGTGTGTGTGTGTGTGTGTGTGTGTGTGTGTGTGTGTGTGTGTGTGTGTGTGTGTGTGTGTGTGTGTGTGATGGGGTCGGGGCCAGGGCCAGTGCAGGGAGATGTGTGGACCCCCACACTCAGCACTGTGGCTATATCCGCCTGGCCTCTGTCAGCCTCCACTTTGATCCAGCAGCCATCAACACTTCATTACTCTGCGGCCCGTCTTCCTCTTGCTGCCGCTTCACACAAATGGTCTTGTCCCCGCACTGCGGTGGGCCAGTTTACGTACCATAACATAACATAGAGAACACTCTCTCACAAACACGCACACACACAATCTCCTTCTTGGGTTTACACAGATGTGCACTCGTGACCTTCGCTGACCTCTGAAAATACTTGTACATTTGCTTCAATGACCATCAAAAGTTTCCAGTAGCTAAACCAAAAGAAATAAACTGCATATTATTGTTGTCAAATGATGCCATACTGATTAGATTTAGGGTGCAGCATAAAGCCAATGAAAAGGGTTAGTTCTCATGTCTGGCTTTTTCCCTGATTTGGTCAATTAGAACATCTAATTAGAACATCTACATGCCATTTACAACAAAAACACTTTAACAGTGCTTTTTCCACTTAGTTTTTAGGAGTCAGGTGTGTAATTAACATTTCATTTTTGCTTTCTCTCCTATCTTTCTTTTCATTTTCCATATGGTCAAGAACTCTCCTGACATCCTTGTAACTAAAATCTGACCTCCTGTGAATTTTGTGCAGCAGAAAACACAAGAAAGGATTTCCTGAAATGTAATCACAAATATGAAATGGGGTAGCTTCTATGTCTGCACATGAGGGTTTGTGAATGAGGAAGGATACAATGAACCGAGAGACCAAATGTACTGCAGAAGCCTTAAGAGTTAATGAGTGAGAGGATGAGTGACAGCTCCATTCTCTTCCTGTGTCATGGGCTGTTTGATCAGCCCCATAGGAAGAAAAAACAGAGAGGCATTAAGAATCACACACGGAGACTCATACACATCCATACACACAAGGAATAATGTGCAAAAGAATCCACAGGCACGTCAAATGTTGCTGCTAACTTTCATTTTATCACAGAAACACCGTGTATACTAGCCTCTTAAGTCCTGCCTTTCCAAAATCACATGTTGTTTTAGGAGTGTGTTCGTTTAGCAAGTCTTGGCAAAAAACGCCTGAAATGCTAGACACAGCTGTAGGTGTTAGCAGACAGGAAGATGTGAAGAGGAAGAACAAGTAATACAGGAGAAGGGGTTGATTAAAAGACAATGAGAGAAGGGAGATGAACGATTAACAACCAACAGAGAAAAAGGGAGTTTAGAGAGGTTGTCTTGTGTCACCAAAACACCAATATTATGCCAACTGTGCTGTCTATTTTCATGTCTTTTCTAGATTTTAACACTAAGATACAGAAACACTGGCAAAATGGCCAAAATGCTTCTAAGCCTTCAAAGACAGAACACCAAGATAAAAAGAGAAATGAGAAGAAAGATGCTGCGCCAAGATGCTACGCCAAGATGCTGCGCCAAGATGCTGCGATTGAGGGAGTGAATATGGTGTCATTGAAAGTGCAAAAGGAGGTGGGATGGGGTTGAAGGAGTAGTTAAAGGAATGCTGGGATGATAGAGTCTGAATTCACAAAAACTCATTAAGAATTCTGTTTAACTCTCCGCTCTGTTTCCCCAACTTTCCGTCTCTCCTTCCATCGTTAACTCTCCACTTAACGTTGATGAGTACCAAACCTGCTATAAATGGCTTTTATCTTTACCCCATTCTTAGTTACTGTGACTTTCCCATGGTAAAACATGCGGAATATACACAAGCAACAATGTAAATGCCACATGCAAATGAAGTTTTATATACAGACCCATGAAAGTGTTGGACCAAAATAAGTTTGATAGAAATGTAAATGAATAAAATGAGAGAGAAATGGTGTCTTTAGGATCTGCCCCTTCTCCTCCCTCAGGCTAGTCCTATTTAAAGTTGATTTTTTTTTATTACCCAGCCACTGAACAGGACAGGCTTGTACAGTACAGGGCCTGCACAGACCCGTTCTCTTTTTTTTGGGTCCATAAAAAAGGAAAGAGTGAGAGAAACAGAAGAGGGGGAATAAATAAATAAAGGTGCATTTGGACAAATGCATAGTGGCATGAGATGGAAAGAAACACAGTGAATGTGTTCTTTTCCCATCCTTGGCCAGCAGAAGGAAAACAAGTCAGGCCGAGGGTAGACGGGCACCATTTTTAGCTTTCTAATAAATGGAGGGAGAAGCACAAACTGAACCCCTATTCAGACCACTGAGAGGACAGACAGGGGAAAAAAAACTTGGCTTGAGACAATGTTTCTCTCACACAATGTCATGAATGTCTCCTGACCGGGGGAGAGCCCTGACCAATGACCTTTCCAGGGACGCCTCTCAGCCCCCCCCTTGCCTGCGGCTGGAACCACATGGAAATCGCCCCCCCCATGCCCAACAAGCCTGAAGGACCCTCTCAAGTCTGTGAGCTCATTTTGTCCTCAGTGTCATGAGGGGGACACGGACAAAGTCGCATGGAACACAACATTCCAACAAGAGCTGAAACGATCCTTATAGTGCCTTGTTCGGCGTCATCAGTGTCTCTCCATCCATCCTAGTCACTGTAATAGCAGACAGAGCTCCTATTGACTGTCTAGCAGATGGAGAAAAAGACACGCTTGCATGCAGACAGACACACAAGGTTGTGCTGTATATCAGAGCTCTTAGTGCACTGTGAGTCAGCATCTCTGACCATAAACCCTGTGCCCTGGATGTCAGTGTCTGTGCCCTACAATAGCCATCTATGCAGGCTTACTGCCTCTATACAACTAAAAGATTAAAAGAAAATTCCTCCCATATTGAAATCTGTGTGAGTTGTGCCAATGTGATAAGAGGCAGAAGGCAGGCAGGGTTGGTATTTGTTTTATTACTCTGCCGGTATATTGAGGCGGCATCTTCAAGACGTTGCATGATGTCCCGGTGCCCATGGATCACAATGATTAAAGGGACATAAGTCCAGAGATAGACTCAAAGAGAAATACAAACACAACCAGAGTGTTCCAGGCTATCCTGTTTATCCGCCGGTTGTCTCTTACTCTTACAAAACAGAGCACATAACTCCCATACCTCCAAACGGAGCTGTGCACAGGCTCACAGTCTGTAGTGTAAATACAGCAGAAATATGACTCAGCTCCAGCCACGGTGTCTCTTCTGATCCTGAACAGAAGGACATGTTTTCATGCTACCGATGCCAAAAAGCCTTTGAGAACAGTGCTACCCCCTTTAATCCCTCTCTCTTTCTCTTTGTCACCTTGTCTCCTCCAGGGCTCTCTGCTTACAGAAAAGACAGATGGCCAAACAAACAGTGGGCAGAGGAATGGCTGAGAAATAGATGAAGACACTCAGGTATTCTCAAGGAATAGGAAACTGAAGTCTCTCTCATATCTGGAAGGAGCTTAAGACGGAGCATCCCTTTCTGGTCAACCCTTCCAACAGATGTCCTGGCTGAAGGTGCTAACAACCCTCCCTTCCTGTCCCCTGTCTTTTCTTCTCTTTCTCCCTACTGGCATAGCCGCTCTGGCTTCTCGCCAAACATGGGATAGAGTGATGAGGAGAGAGAGTGGTGATCGGCTGTAATGGAAGGAGGGAAGGGAGGGGGCAGCGGAGGTAAGGAGGACACCATTTGGGTATTCGCCAAGGAGGCTCAGAGGAGAGGGGTAGATTGAAATAAAGAGATTCAGTGGAGGAAAGAGGGAGGAAAAGAGCGTGACAGAAGGCAGGTTAACCCAACCTTACCTCTCGAATGATTTACTTACCTGGTGAGAGGGAAAGCAATGGAGATTTGTGAGTAAAAATGGGTGTGTTTTTGAAATAAATGAGGTGTCTGTGATACTGTGTTTAACTTTGCAATGCAGTATGTGGAGAGATTGTAAGGATGTAGGCATGACAAGCTTGCATGAACTCGCCTGTTGGTGTGTGTGTGTGTGTGTGAGTGTGTGTGTGTGTGTGTGTGTGTGTGTGTGTGTGTGTGTGTGTGTGTGTGTGTGTGTGTGTGTGTGTGTGTGTGTGTGTGTGTGTGTGTGTGTGTGTGTCTCTTACCTTAACGGTGCGGTGGTGCTTGCGCGAAGGGTGACAGCGCATGTTGCTTGTGTTGCAGCAGCCTGTGCAGCGCTTCACCTCCACACAGGATGGCCATATCAGGAAGTTGGCAGACGTGGGATCCACCTGACTCCTGGGGATCTCGTAGATCACCGTCCGCGTCTTACACACCGCCGGGACCGCCTCCTCTGCTGGAAGGAAAACAGGCAGAAGGAGGAGTTAGAGCGTTTGGTCTGCATGACTGTTCGGTGACACATTTTCCAAATGCATGCTCGTACTGATGTATCGTTATAATCTGTCTTTTTTACTCCCAGCTGCTTTATGCATTCCTTCACTGCTCATTATTTGATGACTCACTTGATGTGGGAGCTGTTTGTCTTACTTCAGATCACACCCAACCTCGTTTAAGGCTGTTAAGAAGACAAGCTATCCAAAAGCTGATCTCATATCAACTAAGGAGCTTTGGGATCAAGTCTGTGAGACAGAAAGAAACTGCTCCTTTGTTCAGATCCCTCACTGGGGTTAATGCAGCGTGACTGGGCCAGAAAACCTTTATGTCCGCCAGTGGGAAATCTATTAATGACCTTTGACCCTGTTGGTCGTTGTGAAAAGAGGAAGGCAGTAAGCATTCATTTCAGATTTAATGCTCTGACAGGCACTCAAACCTAAAGATGTGACAGAGAGTGTACAGTAAGATACCATTATATCGTAAAGATGATATGTGCATGCACAGAACGTGAGGGATTTTGTGGACAGCTGCCAAAATGGCATACTGTGTCATACACTTATGATATGGTGTACATACATGAAATACAAGTAGCCACTTTATCCTGCGTTGCTTTAAATGCTGCACTGCAGGGAGGGATTTGAAACACACGCGGCCAGTCCTAACACACACTGCAAACCTCATGGTTCTCTCCACGCCTCGATCACATATCGTACCGCGTGGCGTTTTATGAAGAAATCTGACTGAGAGCCGAGGCGAGCTGCAACTTGAGCCCTGAATGCCTGGAATTTCCACGCTCAAGGATATATTTCTCTCCTGTCGCGTGTGTCTTAGATCTGCAACCCTCTGGCCAATTAAAAGGCATCGTTTCAGACATCCTCTTCAACCTCACTCATCAGGCTGGTTTCTCATGATTTCTTTATTGCCATAAATACTGGGTATACGTCTTCATTAGGGTTTCTTTTATCCACAAAAAAGGCCATATAAAAGCCACTAACTATAAGCGTAGTTTGATCTAAGTGTAAAGTAATCGGTTTAATCACCTGGGAACTCAAACGTCAGGTGGGACATAGAAGTTATTTTTAGGGCACTATGACACTGCAGTAAGTTGTGCCAAGTTGTGATGTATACAATTCCAAATGTAATCATGACGCAACCTCTAAAGTGGCACAGATAAGCATATAGTATTCATTCAGTCTTACCGATGCTCCTCTTGCGTCGGCTGTGGAGCTGGGAGTTCTTCAGGTCATTGTAGTAACCATGATGACGGGAGTAGTTCTTGTGGAGGTTGTGGTGCTTGTGGTGCTTGGGCTCCTCGATAACATTGTTTCCCGCACCTCGTCAAAACAAAAGGCAGCCACATTAATGATGACACACAAGGAGGAAGCAAACACAACACCATGAGCCTGTTAATCACTGCTGCAGCTTTAACAGTGTTGACTGTGGTGGGTGGCTTGCCAGGCCTCACCGGAAAGGCTGGATGTAATCCATTATTGATGTTTTATATACCCCATACACAGCTTAAAATGTTATGGTTAGTCACATGACTATAATGAGAATTGTTTTATGTAACACATGCTCTGATTCCCTGAAAGGATAGATTTCCTTTCAATGTGCTTGCTGGCTAACATTGCGGCTGATGATGATGTCAAAAATTGAGGTAAACAGTACAGAGTATACACGGTACGGGCAGGAGACACATATTACACAGACCTGGATGTTATTGCAAGCTTTGTGTGTCAGCCTCACTTACTCATTTAACTGAACTTTCCCAGCAGGAATAAAGTATGTAGACGCAGGTGAGTCAGCATGCTCCCTCAAAAACAACCGGCTTTCATTGACACACAGTGGACTAAAGTGGCCATTTGACAGGTGGTACTCAGCTGCCATTATGCCTGCACCTAATTAGTGGTTTTGTGTCTCTCATTTACCTAAAAATGTTTGCTTTTCAATCTTTCAGCAGCTTGGAAAAGTACATGTTTTGTTATGCAACAGTGGTAGCTCCTTAAGGCTCCCTAACTCCAGTCTAATATAGCCAGCTCAGCTTATTCACAGTCCTGGTCATCTGATAAAGCTTGCTTGTTTTGGTCCCCACCCAGAATATGAGGTGAATCACAGAAGGTGCCAGAGCAGCTATAAAGCGATAAAGCATGTTTGCAGCACACTGCCCTTTTCCAAAGAGCAGAGTCTGAGAGTGTTTGCTAAGTAGGTGGGTCTGCTTGTCTGTAGGTACAGCATACCCACCCACCTGGCTGACACAACCCTACACCTGTACACTTAACATAAAGACACACTCACAACTATTCTGATTACCCTTCAAAACATACTAAAACCCAATGTACACCAGCACAACAAAGTTTAGACACAGGCAAACACATTCCCTTCATCCAGCTCCTTTGTGCTCAGACCAGAGTCATCTGAAGGGATTTCCTCTACCTATACATGATCCCTCTCTGGGATTGGTTGTTTATTTGCTTAGGATGGCTTCTTGTCCCAGGTTTGCCCTTCAGTGAGAGTGGATGGAATTTTCCTACTAGCCTGTGGTGCCGTCAGTCAGACAGCCAGCGACCCAGAACCAAAGGTCCCCAGAAAGGAAGTGTTGACTACATCGAGGCCTTGTGTTTAGTAAATGGCAGAGCTATCAGTCAGTCAGGCCAGTATACAGACACATAACCATACTGTATAAATGTGCAAATACACACTCACACTGTCTGCACAGTCAGATAGACTCACTGTGACTGGCTGATTTTCCTACCCGACGACCTTTTAACACTGCGGGTCACAGACAAAACTCCCACTGTCTCTCCTTTCTCTACACCACACCTATCCCTCTCTTCTCCCCCTGTCAGAAGAGGATGGGAATGAGCGAGGGTGTCACACCACTGACCACCCAGAGATAGGTTGTGTCAGAGCTGACAGGCGAAAGCAAGGGAGGGTATAAAGAAGTCCTTTATAGACTGCAGAGTCCTTTCTCAGCATAATAAAAGGAGCATTCTGTGGGTGTTTTCTTAACGTTCAAAGGAGGAACATGGGGAAAAAAGGAAATCAGAGGGAAGACAAATAATGAGAGGTATAAATAGAAAGTCTGAGGGGTTTGCTCCTCTGTTGGTTCCTGGTGACTTAGCAGTTATAAGTTGTCAACTGAGACTAGAAAGCGAGGAATCTCTTGCCATGAATCAGGCTTTTCTGACTTTCAATTAATCGGTTCTTTTACTGATGGCTTCGGCTGCCTTGCTTCACTCCTCTTCCTCTCTTTCACTCTTCATTTCTTCCTTGACTTGTACAACAAGCCAACATGTTGTTGATGTCTTGTGATAAGAGCCTCCATATTTCTCTGACTCTGTTTCCCCTTCTCGTTTCTTAATTGTCAACAGTTACATGCTGCCAACTGTACCGGATGTCAACACAGTGCCAGATTGTCAGAAACAAAGGAGAATGCACAACAACGTGTAGCCTTTCTGAGTGAAGTAAAGCACTACACTACCTCCAGAATCCTCCCCCTCCTCCATCTCTGCCCCATGCCAAGAGTCAGGTTCCCTTTTCTGTCAAAGTCCTTCACTGATAGAGATAAGGGCAGGCAGGCCACTGAAGGAGTTAGATGGGGATAGAGAGGAGAAAAAGTGAGGACTGGAGCCCCTCAGGGGCCAGACAGCCATCTGCAGACTTCAGTGGGGTCATCTCATCTGTCAGTCAAGCTGCAGACACCATCCTCACCGGACGTGCGTATATAGGCATGACTGAGCAAAGCAGCACTAAATGAAACACACAGCCGCGAGATAAGCCCTGCAGGCCTTAACAGTGTTCCCGACATGTATACTTCCTTACAGGCTGAAATATAAAGTAATTGTTCCAGGGACAGCAATATATGATAATGAGAAAATAATATGATAATCACTAAAGCAAAAATAATTGAGGATTTCCTGTGTTAGTTCCTCCAGGTGCAAATGTTCAAAGGTTTAAACCAACACCTCATGTAAGCCTTTCCTTTCTGCTTCCCTAGTTGACATGCTACCATGTACAGTTCAGCCTATACTGGTAGCTTTACTGTCCTGGCCATCTGCAACAAAAGCTCTGAAAATACCCCTTAGGCTGGCGTCAAAGGTCTTTTAATGGGCTGGCCTGGGCCGCCAAGCTGGCCGTCAGACAGATTTATGTCCTCGTAATAATAATCAGCCTACTACTGTTACCCTGCAAAACATTCCTCTGTTTGAAGAAATACATGTTAATTCAATTATAAACACCTCTTCTCATGCTAGAGGTGCTGTGGATATATTCTGGGCTCAGCACAAAGTGCTGTGATCACTGTTGAGGAGTACAGGTCGGTTTGATTGTGAATTAAATATATTAAAACACACAAGCTATTACTTGTCCTAATTGAATCGTCCATCAAAAAAGCAACAGGGTGGTTATACAGGAGAATACCTGAGTGAAAGGCTGTTCCTTTGCTGGATTTAAGTGTTGAGGCTACTAATGAGCTATGACCAGTAAGGTAGCTTACATCATTTGGGACAGTTAAAGCACATTTAGTAATTACCTATTTCCATCAACAAATCTTTAGGGAGAGCCCTGAATTTGATATATGGCCAGAGCCTGTGTAAATAGAGTCTCATGTGAACGCAAACAGCTTCTTCCAGCGCACCCTGTAACTTAATCTAAGACAGCCTGAGACAGAGCGGACCCCCACCACAGATGAAGCAGCACCTCCAAGAACCTGAAGCTAGAGAAACCCGCCTGACCTGCAAGCCGCTGTCTCTGTTTACAGGGCAACATATGTGGTAGTCTGGCTGCTCTAAAGCAAGTTTATTGCAGCAGCTGAAGAATAGGCATTAAAATGCTTGACAGTGAAAGTCCATCTTGGTCACATGAGTACAGTAGACGCACCTATTGCAGTTATTGCTTTGTCACGCACGCCAGGGCTGCACCTGGGAGCTTAAATCAGGAGTTTTAACTTTACTGATTGCATAATGAATGTACATAGCAGAATATCCCAAAACAACAAGTATTCCTGTTTTTTTATTCACTAAACGTCCAGTATTGGAAGTATACTTCTTAATCAAATGTCACTCACAGATTTGCTCCTACCTACTGTATTTCAGCTGTTAGGCACAGGTGGATCCATTAATGTTAACAGCATATCGGTGGATTTAATGATTAATCATTACACATTATTCACCTGTCCACCCAGCCTGCCAATGTTCAATGCATAGATTTTGAAAAAGCCACAAAGGCTCAAGAATTTCCAGTCTTTATTATTTTAGATTCGACCTTTGTCTACATTTATGTAATAGTCATTTGGCATAAGTCTTAGAACATGTTGCCTAACTAGGGCAACTATATATGGAAAGTCCCCATACCAGGGAGTATTAAAGTGTACTACAAAGAAGGCTATCTTTAAAAAGTTATTCAACAACAGATTATGATTATACAGGCATAGCCTACCGCTTATTTGATCATGGTGCAGCTGTTTTTAGTGCTGCCCTTCAGTGTGTGTTGTCACATCAACAATAGCAGTGTCACATGTGAACCACATCTAAGGCGTCAGGATTTTAAAAAATAACTCGGTTCGGTTGATCAAAGTATCAAGAGGCAGAATTTACCTACGGATTCAATGTCCAGTAGCCGCTGGAGGTCGCTGATGCTGTGGATTTCACTGTGGGACAGTCTGTCTATCAGCTCCTGGGGAAACTCCACTTCCTATAGGGGACGGAGACGGGGCAGAAAAAATAAACAAGAGATGAAAGTTAGAGATGTCTCGGGTCAGTGGCAAAACGTTTGTGGAATTGTTTGCCTGTATAAGTAAACGTACTGGGTTTAGACAACCACCAGAAAGATCACTGCTAGAACAACATTGCAACGATGTGCCAACTACTACGAGCAGATCTAACCCAATAATACACACGGAGAGAGAGTGGCGCCTAACCCCCCTCAGAAACCGTTCAATTTAGGTTAATTAGACTATGCTTTTGAAATGAGCTTAGCTGTATGGCTGGGGGATATACTGTATGTTAGCAATTTTTAATTAGTATTTTATCTTTACTTTGGCACCCAGATCAGCCTAGTATAAGTGCTATATCCCTGTACTTTATCCATTCAAAATTACCATTGCTCTGCATGTCATGTAAATTTAAACGTGTTTAATATATCTCCAGCTTTGATCATTAATTGGATGCTGTATTAAAACGTGTATGACGAACTCTAAAGGGATCAATCCCCAAGACGACTTGACTTACTGTTATAGCAATGCTGTTCCATTCAGATAAGTAAGCTACATTAATTCATCTGATTTTTAAGCAATTGTAAATGATATACGGATCGGGGCGACGTCTGCCGTGTGAACAGCAGCTCGCTACTTTTGCACTTGTTGCGGTCTTACAAGCACCTCAAGTTTAGCAAACCGCTCAGCCTTACAGGAACAGTGGCTATTTATATCGCCCGGAGCGGTTCCCATGAAGGCGCTTAGCCCAACCAAAACGTTTGCCCAGTTGGCTCAGGCTACAAACAGATTTGGCAGAAAAGCCAAAAATAACTGCGATATGCCTCCAAGTGCAGGAGCGATTTTGTTCTCAAAGGCGCGTTTTCTGACCATCATGTCCTCGAAAAATATATTAATATATAACACTGTTCTTATAATAGCCTCTTAGTCTAAACTACCCTTTCATTACCTTGGAAAATACTTTGAAACGGTAACAGGCTCATTAAATTAGGAAATGCTGTGTGAAGGCTCATAATCCTGTCATTAATACACAGGATTGCGACCAAAACTTTTTGTTCAGGAGTTTCCTTCTCTGGACATCGAGTTGTGGCATGGTGTGTAGCGGTTGTTAAATTGCACGCTCTGTTGGAACTTTAAACCCTCCCGGGAATAAAACCCCGTACCACTGTGTGTGATCAGGGATCAGAAACTCAGACTATCCGGCCCCGCACCTCTCTGACTCCTGCTAACTTTACCTCAGAGCTGGCCAGCAGCAGGTACGTCGTCCACAGCAGGAAGTAACAAAGTGCGGGTCTCATCTCCCTGTAATTTAGATCTAACCACGAACAAGAAAAATGTGCTATTCTGTAGGAGCCGCAGAATCGCTCCTGGCCCCACAGGATCCACAACCATCCCCTCGGGGACAGAAATCGGGGTGTCAGCGGGCTCAGTCAGACTCCGTGCTGCACTTGCTTGAAGCTGTGAAAAAGCTGAAGAGGCTGGAAGTTGGCTCTTGTTATTCACATTGGACTGCGTCCTCTTGAACAAGATCAGTGCGGCAGCTCGACATAGCTCCTCAGGCGAAAGTGGGACAATCCCAAGAGACAAGTCTGGAGCGCATTGCACTTGTCCTTCACCCTCTACAAAACAGGCTTAAAACTTAAGTCCAATTCACTGAAATATTAAACAAGACGCGCAGCTGTTATAATTTATAAAACGACTTTTTCTATGCTAGCGTTTAATAGTCCTAGAAGAATATAATCCAAACGAGCAAATCCTCTTGGAAAACCACAAGGGAGAAAGTTGTCCGTGTAGTGCTGCTATTCAGAGCGTGTCTTGCAGCAGTCTGCACAGGTCCTTGAGTGTGTAGGACTCTGAAGTGAATGGAGACAGAGCGCCTCTGAGCCGCTGGATATAGAGAGCCAGCAGCTCCGTGCCCGTTGCGCCTCCCCTTGCGTTTCTGCGATCCTGCGTCTATTCAGCGAGGGGAGCTGGTTGGCTGGGTGGATGACTTAAGACTCAAGAGCATGTCACCATCCCCCCTCAGCCTGTGTGTGTGTGTGTGTGTGTGTGTGTGTGTGTGTGTGTGTGTGTGTGTGTGTGTGTGTGTGTGTGTGTGTGTGTGTGTGTGTGTGTCTTTTAGCAGGTTAACTAATATTAATTATCACTGATTGGAGAGGATGCCAAAGTGGCCAATGATTATGGGCAAAATAAGACAAAAAAGATGAGGATGCTGATGAGGATGTGACACTGTTTTCATAGCTTTGATTGAATAACAAATTGGGGCAGATAATACATTTGTATTACTGTAAATCATGGTTATTTTCTGGATGTAATCACATTTGGAAAAAATAACCAAAATATCTAAAACAATGATGATCTTTATCATGGAAGTGATGATGGGATGACTCATGATTTGATAGTAACTCAGGCTCTCTTTGTGCCTTGTAGTTTAAGGCAGAATAACCCATGTATGTACATTAACTACTTAAAAGGAAATATGTAAACATGTCTGAAACTGAATGGATTATAAAATTGGTGATAACCACTCAACGGCCATGTGTGTGGGCACGATTTTGGGACACAGCAAATTACTATTTAACAGCAGGTTAACAACACTCTGGTCTTAACTTGTTGTGAGGAAGCTGGAGGCTGTGCTGTGCTGGGAGGTCTGGGAGGGAAGCCTGAGGGCCTGATAAACGAGACATACCAACAGGAGCAGAGACTCAGGCAGAGACTCAGACAGAGACAGTGCGCACGCACATTATCAGCCACAGGTGATAATCAGCAGGGAGCCATAGGTCAGCGACCAGGTGGTCTGCCCGCCACCTTGTCCATTCAACTCGATCACATAGCACAAGGCCAGCCTGAGGCTGCTGTGGATGGAAACACTGCATGCAGAAAATACACCAGCAGCTGGTGGAGTAATTAATGTAACTATTTTAATATGCCTGTGAAGTTCATTTTAGGATGGTACCAGTGCTGTCAAATGAATGTTATATTTTAAAAACAATTGTCTCAGTGCTAAAGCCCTTCATGTGACACATCGTTCCTGTTGAAGCTTATTTTTTTTAAACTTTACTGCACTAATCGCTCATTCCTCCCTTGTATGAGTAACTGTGTGCACAAAGGTATGTGATGCTATGGCACAATGACTAACACACGCCGCTGACAGGCAGATGCATCACACCCCACAGTGAGGTTACATCACAGGTCAGCCTCCTTGCACCAGGGAAGAACTAGGAGGTGAAGATGATGCTGCGTCCTTCTCTTTCTTTCATTTCATTGTGTATTTGGTGATAATGCTTATAAATGGTCCTTTCAGACAAATTATTCTGGAGAAAATAATCTTAAACTTGACCTTGAGACACAGGTGAGTCATGCAAATAATATACTGTAAGAGGGGGAGAATGTTGGATTTTGGGGGGGAAAACCTTTACAATTGGAAGCGAGAGCAAACTGAACTACGCGAAGGGGAAAATAATCATTGGACTGACATTTTAAGGGAAGAAGAAGAAATAAAAACAACAAAACTTAAAAATCAGTCTTTCTCACTCCCTTCTGCATTTCTGCATAAGCTATTAGCAAGATGTTTACTGGCAACTGAGGTCTGTGTACCTAACAACATTAACCCTGTTAAATCGGTTTATAGAGGCTGGTGCACAGTAAATCTAGCCATAAAAGATTCTACGGAGAGGGCTTCTCCGAGTGAGGCGATGACTCCTGTTTGCACAGATTGTTCCCAGTGAAAGAAGCATAGGAAAAAGGGGAGCATTTTTAAGAATGAAGCGAATATGAGTTGAGTTGTCTAAGGGGGATTTGACTGTGCCTCTTAGTCTGTCTGATCTTATCATGTATTTCCATGATAGGAAGGTAATGGTCATTTGAGGGGTCTTGACCTTGTAAGCAAAAATATCTTTATGCTGGGATGGTTTTATTTTTGAGCATGGATTCAGGTCAGCTTCATAGTCTTTATATATTCTCATGTTAGAAATAAAAGAGGTTAAGCATGAACATTTGTCCCATATTAAAAAAAATAAAGTGCATTTATGGATTTCTCGCATACTCCCATCTATATCACTAATCATTTGGTTTGGCTCATTGAACACATACACTTATTAAAATCAATATATTACATACACAATATATATATATATATGCTTGCTCCATATTGTCCTTGTATATACCCTTCATCCTGCTTTACCTGAATGAGCCTGAAAATGTGCTTTTTACAGTTACATTCTTTTGTTATAAATACAACGACACAGTCCTGCCACCTATTGGTTCAAAGCAAGAAAACATGTTATCTCGGTATAGTAAGTGTAATTAAACATATATAATATCAACCATAACTCAATCTCAAGTTGATCCCTGTATTGCCGAACTCTGACCCTGCAACGAAAGCAAAGAATCTCACACTTCAGTGTGCCGGGGAACCATAAAAAGATAGCAGTGCTGACAATAGAAACTCACCATACTGATAGCTTCATACTCAAAATGGTTATGATACCGACAACTGTTTTACGTTTTACAATGACAGCCATAACATATTTTCCACTGGGCATCCCCGTTCTATGACACCTCATAATGTCAAATACAGATTGGATTGCCTTGCAACAGAAAAACAAACACAGGTTTTAACCTGGTGTCTTCCCCAGTACCACCCAGCCATATCCTGTGCAATCATGAGTCACGGACACAAGGAGCAAGTCCTTTGCAGACTTCACAGTGATCTCCTCCCTCCTCCTCAGGGTAGAATTAGGCCCCGCTAACTAAAGCCCTAACTAGCTCATCAGTGTCTATGATGACAAAGTTGATTCCATTAGTGGGTTGTGTGATGACGTTTTAAGTGTGGAACTGTGTGTTATTTGACACAAGCTTGTGCCTTGTAATAGGCCCATTAGAAACAGGGGTAACATTTATGGTTGGGTTACTCACATATGCACTCTGACACGCACAAAAACACACATGGGTAGGTAGTTCAGGTGAAATTTCCCAGGAGCAAAGGTGCATTCCAGAGGCTAGTGGCGATATAGATTGGACCTGGAAATTATCCAGAGCAGAGTGCATATCCAGGGCAACCTCTACACATAAACAAGCACCCGCTCATAGACACATTAACACTCAGAAAGACTTGCTCCTGCTGTTTGTTCACCTGAATATTAAGCAGGGAGGGAGGCCAAATACAGCAGCCGTACTTACAACTGGACGCAGCTGCTCTTTTATAGAGATGATTACTGGCAGCCATTTACAGGCCTTCATCTCTCTAACATGCATAGCAACCTGAATGAAGTGCTCTGTGGGGCCTCCCAGCACCCCTCTGGACCCCTTTTTTATTTCAGGCACTATAGGTGTGCAGGCATTCCAGGGGCACAATGCCCAAATTGCTCTTTCATTAGTCACAACTGCATAGTCCAGTCCACCTCTGGGATCCAAATGTGCGCCCCATGCACACATAAATGCACAAAGCTGGTGGTACAAGGCATGCAAGGCAAACTTCCAGCTGCAACACATTATACATTACAACAGCACACTTCAGTTGTTAAGGGACCGCGGCATCCTCTCTGTGTGATCTCCAGATCTGTCAAACTGCGGTCTGCTCTTGTCATAACTCTGTCTTGAATTTTTCACTCTGCACTCTTCCATGAAAGCCATCCTTAGAGAGCTAGAAATAGGTGTTCGGTGTGAAGGAGAAATGACACCAAAGAGAGAAAATACTAGGAACACGATGGAAGAAATGTGTGTTTGTATGTGTGTGTTTTTGCACGTTCCATGCAACCTCAGCATCCAGTTCCTGCAGACTCAAAAGTCTGACCCCGTCATTTAGGTCAGAGATGGACTCCTGACCGCAGCCTCCCACCACAACAGTACGGTCGGTGCAGCAAACAGCAAGCTTCAGCACCAGATGCTGAAGGGAAATCACATTTAGAAACTCGAAATCAGACTTGCAGTTCAGGTGAGAACAGACCTACACATGCATTCTCTTACACTCAGAAACTGTATAGGTGGGAAACTAGAAAGAACAGACCAACTTGTGCACTAACACACACCTGCACTCTCTCATGCGCGTTCTTCAATTTCCACAAATGAACAGACAGACAGACATGAAGCAATAGGGGCACAAGTCCTTACATGCAGTTCCCCCTGTCCCAGCTCCGTTTCCCCTTAAAACACTGCCTCTTTATTCTCTATGAGCAAAAAAAACACTCTCTCTTTCTAGACACACACACTCACAGAAAAAACGGGGGGACTTCCAGCCACTGAGAAATAGCAGCGTAATTGCCGGTGCTCTGTTGTCTATCAAGACCTGACCTTTTCAACATGTGTGTGCCGTGTTGGGAGCGGTGGGAACCGGCGAGGAGGAAGACAGGGGTCTCCCCAGCTCTGTGGTGGTCTGACCCAACCTCCCCCCTTCTTTTTTCTACTCCAACTCCTCAAAACATTGGGAACTCCCACTGCGTCCCCATGTTCTGTGGATTCGGAGACTAGGAGGGGGAGGACACGGCCAACCCACAAATCAGAGTCTTGGCAGGAGTACATCAAAGTCGAAACAGGACGACATGGAAAGGACAGGGGGAGACAGAGCTGCCGTGTCTCACTGCGGCCCCAAGGGAAGGAGGAAAATTTGAGGTCCATGTGTAGAGCCCAGACCTTTTTGAGGCACAAATGTACATTTTCTTTTGGTGCCAATGGGAAAATAGCTTACTGGAATTGCCTACATGAACCTGGCCCTGAAATAAGAAAAAGGACATTAAAGAATGAAACATATACAGGGACAGACTCATAATGAACATTTGAGAGTTTATCGGATTATTCATCAATGGTGAGTTGGAAGAAATGGCTTTGATTGGCAGCAAAACAAACAAATAAGAAGAAACTAATATCAAGAGTGAAGAAGTAGATGTGGGGTCCATCATAGAGCCTTATATGAAAACTAATTATCAAACATCATAAGCAAAATGGATCACTCATGGGTCCAATGACAAGTTGCCTTTATGACATGACAGACAAGCTCAGCTCTCAGAGGGGGCACACAAAGCTGTCCTCAGAAATGTATTAGGAGCCTATAAGCCCATAATTACACCAATTGGCATGTCAGATGGGGCTTTCACTTCGTTATTTACCCTTCCTTCTCCACTTGTCTTTCACTAGCCCAGAGCCGCCCCACTCATGGTGTAGAAACCATGAGATGGAGGAACTAGTGGCGGCCTTGAGATGCTGGTGGTGATTAGGCATGGGGGGGGGGGGGGGGGGGGGGGGGGGGGGGGGCGGGGGCAGGGTTCTGTATCAGGGGGATTATGGGGAGATTTTTCTTCTTGACTTGAGTGACTTTAGATATCCATGACAGAGATGAAAGAGGAAATGCTTGGATGGAAGTAGGAGGAGAAAGGGAGTAAGGAAACTAGGAATGGTTGCAAGGGTTTGAAGAAAAGAGACCACTCAAAGAAAACCCCTGGATTAAAGGATGATTACAACCAGTTAGAGAATCCACTTTGGTGCACCTGGTAATTCAGCGGTTTACATGCGGTATCAGCCTCAGGGCCCAATACGGCTTGAGGTGTGCTACGACATGGAGCAGGGCTCTGAATTGTGTTTTACATTTTCCTCAAAACTGCACCATTCCTATAGCAACCACACTTAACTGAGCATTAACCTCCAGGAGAGAAGCCTTACATTGTTTATTGGCAGTACCGCAATGCTATTTCACACGAATCGTGGTAACAATTAACGCTGGTTTATGTGAGCCCTCTGCAGGTAGCTCCTCTGAAAGAAACACTACAGATGCTTTTAAAAAATAATTACAACATGATTTTGCTCTTTTATTGTTCAGTACTGATGGATGTTTTTCCAGCAAGAGGGAGAGAGACAGAGATAAAAAAATTACAAGAAAAATGTAGTTAGCAAGACCACCGTCATTTTTTTCCTTGAGGCCCAGATAATCACATGCTTGTTTGATTTCATGCACTATATCCCCAGATTCAAAGAATGGCAAATTGGGCAATGTTAGCATGCATGAACGTGTGTGTGCATACACAGGGGTTTATGTGAGCTCTCGGGCCTAAATTGGAAAAATAACTTTTTTTGGTCCCTGAGTTTTTGATGCCAGCCCATACTGTCATTATGGTACACAGACCAGAACCATAATAACACCTTTCCTCCTATTTCTCCTCCTCCTCTTCCTCCTCCTCCTTCTCCTCCTCTCTTAGGACTCAAGATGAAGTGTCAAAATCCCAAGGCAGAGGGAGATCACAACAAACTGATTATTAACAGGAAGTGGCTCCATTATGGACTTAAAGATAGGAGAGAGTGCTCTCTGGTTACAGCGCTCACTCAAATCCACACATTCCTGCAGGGTTTAAGGAGAGCCAGGTCACCCCTGTGGACTCTGCTCCCCAGCCACTGCCTCAGCCCAGGGGCATTGCTCAGGGTACAGCTGGGACATTGAAGGGATTTGGGGGTCCTTAAGGAGGGATGTGGATGTCTGGGGTGGCCTGAGAATCAGAAGGCACTTGACAGCCTTTGCCTTGTGACTTTGCACACCTGCAGTGAATGGCTGTTTCAGCAGGGATGAGGTTAATTGTCTGAGATGTGAGAGTAGACTTAGTGAAGCACTCACATCTAACAAAACACAACAATTTGTTCAATACTTCGGAATATGCCACATTTGATCAAGGTATTGAAGAACTGCAATACACCCAAACCAAACTGGAGCATTGACCTTCTAAAAAACTGACAATTTGTTCAGAAACAAGCGATGCTCGTAGAAACCTGGAGCAAATCAGCCTTTAAATGTCTCAAAGCTAAACATTATCTGAGACAATTTCCTTAACAGTTCAACAGGGATGTTCCCCTGGCTGCATTCCTCCATCTTCCTAATGTGATTAGAAAAGAGTTCGACTATTTTTATGAGCTGCACTCAAACCCTAACGATTCCTCAGAGAGTAGGAGGAACTGAAAAAAAGAAACAATTGAGACGATTGCCAAGCGGCCTCCCCAGGGAGTGAATTCAGAGTCGAAGTGAAGAGATGGATTGTGCTGGGTCCTGATCAACGTAGGCAGAAATTGCAGAGTCATGTGCATGATGGAATATGTCAGATGGAAAATGCTACTGACCCATTCTTTCCCACTTGAGCATACAGAATATTTGAAGAACATTTAGTCTTTTGTTTATTTGTTCTACACGTCGTTTTGAGGAGAGTCGCCAAGGCTCCGTTTGCTGGGAATAGCTTTGAAACTGAGGCCAAAATTTGAGGCGAGTCAGGGAGGCCTGGTCTCAGTGTTGGTACATGTATACATGTGAATTATTTACTTGTCGTCCAGCAGGAAATGAGGAACGATAACAAGCTTGGGAAAGAAAAGCAGAAAAACAAACAGATGCTATCTCAACCCCTCGTTCATTTCTTTCTTTCTCTCTTTCTTCTTTCTTTAATCTGAGGCAGTCGGCCGTGTCCTACCGCAGACAAACGGCAGAGAACCTGTCTCTTTAAAGACAGCGGCAGGAAGTGGAACAATCATTTCATTATGTTAGTTCTTGACTTTTACTTTTACTAAAAAGATGGTGAACAAATTCAAATGGAACTGTTTCAATTTGACTCATCCAAGTCTGCATACAGGTGTTGCATATGTGAAGAAAGTGTAGGCGCCACAAAATCGGATATTTTTCCCAAAGTGATGTAACTTGAATCAGCAGCGGCTGGGCCGAAGACTACAAATCAACTAAATAGACTACTGCAACTCTGATCCAACTGTTGACGATTGAGTTGTGGGCGCCATGTTTAATAAGAAATACAGAGTGTAGAATATGCTTTTTCTGTTTCTACTTCATATTTGTTGGAATTTCCATTGCAAGTCCTAGAATATTATTATATAGCAATGCTAAATCTGTGCTTTTTTTTTTCATTAACCCTTGTGTTGTTTCCCCATCAACTTTTGTCCTCCCTGTTTGACTCTTTATAAAGCCTATAGTATAAACTATCACCCAAATCTATGTTAAACCTTTCAAGACAACTTTACTCTTAATTATTACCACCTGGTTTACTGTTTTTGTTTAAAATGTATGGTCAAAGGCCTTCATTTACACAAAATCTAACCTAATTTCTGAGTGATATGATTTTACAAAGCTGACCGCTGAAGATATACATTTGAATGAAAATGAACGCTTTGTGAAAGTGATCATAATTAATTTCTCATGGAAAAAAGTTGTATACAAGCAAAAATGTTATTTTCTGGCACAAACATAAAGCAGACCTACATCCCAACATAATAAACATTTGGGAACGGGGCAAATTAGACCAGAGGAGAACAGGAAGGTTCAGTAAAACCAGAACTGACCACCAGGTTAGTGTGTCGTCACTACCTGAGCCAGACCTTGTGATGATCTCCTGACCAAATTTTTGACTCTCTGTCTCCCCCTGACCTCGGCCCAACACCCCCTCTCATCCCTAACCCTTCAATCCCATCAGCCTCACTATTGCTCAATCACCTGTGACCAGGGCCTGGGTGGTGACCTTTGACCTGAGAAGGTCACGATTAGAGCTGAGAATCAGAGCAGCAGAATTGGGGACCAGGCAGAGATGAGATGCCTCTGGACCAAGAGCTTCGACCTAGCGAGGCTGAACTCTGGAAGAGTCAGGTCGCCACACCCAATATATCTTGACAAGAGAAGATCTGTGTATCAAAGGCTCTGGTAATTAGCACAGGCGGTTTGGGGTGGATTCTTTTTCCACCAGGGTGTAGGGATCATGGACGTGGGAGAAGGCAGCAAGAAGTGTTGGCAGGCATTTTGATTAGCTTGATCTCGCCAGACAAGGGGTAGGGGGCAGCAGGCAGAGATGGCGACTATGGGAACACAGAGCACAAGAGAGGAGGACAGGAAACAAAAGAGAGAGAGAATCAGGGATAAAGTGAGAGGGATAAAGTGGGGGTGAGGGTCACACGCCCAGGGGCTACTCTAACTGTGCCAGATCTAAATATGCAGCACCAAATAAAACATCCTCTCATGAGATCATGGGTGGCTGTGACTGGTTAGGGGATGCAACAAATACACATACAAACATGTGCACACACAAACCAAATCGCTCCCAGCCATCCTATCTTGTAAATTTTTGGCAATCTCTAAATAAAACTTGGAATTCGGAAAATGTACTTAAAAAGCCATCCTGTAAATGAGGACTCAACAGTTCCCATGCTGGGATAAATTCTTTAAAGTGTATCTCAGTGGTGTGAAGTGTACTGAACACTCACAAAAAAGGAGAGCCTATTCATTCCTACTGCTCCTAATTCTTGTTCATTGCCTCCTCCACCTCCGTCTGCTTCCTTTCTGTGTTCTACTCCTTCCCATTGGCTCATTGAGTCTGGTATCTTATTTGCTTGGACAACAACATACACAGGAGCCTTGCATCAAACATACTTAGCTGTGGGAGTAGCTGAAAGTTGTAGAAGAGCCAAGAGGCAGCAGCAAAAAAGGGTTGAGGTCATTCACCCACCCCACACCCTGCTACTGTAGCTTTCCTACTCTCCTCAACCAGTCCTGTTTGGCACTGAAGGAGAATGAGGGGACGAACAGAGCAAAAAAAACCAAAAAGCATGGAATAAAACTGGAAAAAGCATTCATAATTACAATGATGAAAAACATGGTGTAGCCACAAAGCAATTAAGCAATCACAGCATATAAGAACAATAGCAATGTTTATTTTATTTTTTATATAACCTTTTTAAGTTCTGAGTTGTAATTTCTTTAGTCGAAATACCTCACCATTAGAAAATACAATGGATACTCTCCAAGCTTTTCTTTTGCGGTGCATCATGTGAACGTAAATTCAACCGAGAAGCATTAAGACTCACAGAAGTACAACATAAAAAAAACCATCCTTTTTAATTGGCTGTTGTTGACTGTCTGAGTGCTGATGGCTGACTCTATCCTAACATGGCGATCATGTTTCTTTCAATGTGAAAGTGCGGTTACCTGAACCGATGATAGCTTAGCTGGCGAAATGTTTTTGGCCTCAGCGTTACAGGCACAGTGGGACTGCAGGAGCTGTAGGACAGATTATGGGACTATGAGAGCATAAAGGGCCCAAACACAGAACGGAGTGACCTAAATTAAAAGTTGGTAAAAGAGTGTGTGAACGTGTGTGTTTGGTCGTGCTCTTGTATTTGAGCATTGGCGCAATGCCACGTTATCAAGGCTTCATCTTACTGCTCTTGCGACAGTGCCAAGTTTTGTCCTCGGCTTGCCCACCCAGGATGGTCCAGTAATGGCCCTGCCTAATCAGGTGCTGTGGACACGGACACACACACACACACACACACACACACACACACACACACACACACACACACACACACACACACACACACACACACACACACACACACACACACACACACACACACACACACACACACACACACACACACACACACACACACACACACACACACACACACACACACACACACACACACACACACACACACACACACACACACACACACACACACACACACACACACACACACACACACACACACACACACACACACACAAGCTCTGGTTTTCCTTCTGTTGTTACAAGTGTTATAAAAAAGGCTTTCTTTGGGGGTTAATAGTTAGCTAACGCAACTCAAGGTCTTCTTACTGTCTTTTTATAGTTCATCCATCCAGATAAAATCCATCCAATGACGAAACATGGTTGTCATGGAGACGCATCCGATGAAATTGGGAGCTCAGTACCTGTTATTATTGCATTCAAAGCACTTTCAGGAACTCTTTGTTGGACTCAAAATGCAGCCTTGAAATGAAATGTTCAATAAATTGACCAAAAAGAAAAGAACTTGAATAACCAATCAGGTCCACTTAATAACTGTTATCTGGAACTCTTCTTTATCTGGAAGATTATGCTTTTTCACACATGCATGTAGCTGCTATTTCTCTCTCCATTAAGCATGTCAATGAAGAGAGAAAGAAGAATAAGTTAGACATGCATTTAAAAAAATTATATGAATCGTAAACTTACATTATTAGACGAGTTTTTCTTCCTGGACATCAAACCTGAAATCCTTGCAGATTGAAAGGCATTACATTTTCTACCTCAAGAGCTAAAAAAACATAAATTGGTGCATTTGGGATTTTTGTTGTGTGTTTGTTTGTTTGTTTGTGTATTGTCAAACGTTGTAGAGTTAGAGTGTGTGTATTTGTGGGGAGGGGAGGTACTAAACTCAATGTCGGCAATAAGGGGCACATTCCGAAGTTGATTTAGTGGGCATTAAGATGAAGAGGAATGTGTCAAAGCTGTTGAGGCTTTAGTCCACTGTGGGGTAAACTGGCTGGGAGGAGCTCTGACGGCTCAGACTGATGGATGACTGACACTTGACTTAATGTGAGGACGGTGAAGAGCAAAGAAGGAAGCCGGGATGGAGAGACGATACCTGGAGGAAGAGGACAGTTAGTACTTTGGAAAAAGACAATGGAGGCTAATTGAGATTTGACAGTTAAGAGAGATAGGGTATTAGTTGAGTTAAATAAGAGAGAAGTGAGTCTAGTCAGGAGAGCAGGAGAGGTTGCCAGGCGTTGGGAAGAGCGAGCGGAAAAAGGATGAAGAAGAGTCACATTTACACAGGGTCAAGTAGGGGCGGATTGGGAGATAATAACTACAATCAAGAGGATTTCAGAAGCTTATCTTTATTTGCCCAAGATGGTTGATAGTTGAAAGAAAGACATAAAGAGAGAGAATATAGAAATATTATTTTCATAATGTCCCATTTTAAACAACATCAGTCACTGGGTCAGTTGTGCATCTTTGACAGATAACATTAGATCAAAGGAAAGCAACACAAATACATTTTTTTTTTACATATTTCTTTTATATATTATATCATAGAAGTCATATCTTAAAAACTGCTAAATCAAACTTCAGTATTGACCCAACATTACAAACTCTTAAGTGCTGCAAAAGCTTTCATCTAGCACATACTGTAACACAAAACAAAAACAGTGTAAGAAAGCATCAGGAAAGACGTGTGTGTGTGTGTGTGTCTGTCTGTTTTGAGGATTTACCCAGTCCTGAGTGCAAACATATAGAGTACAGTTGTGTGTTTCATGTCAGGTTGTTTGTGTTTTTGTGTACCAGACTGTTAACATATACTGCTCTTTTAGAGTCCCACAGCTCATAGATTAGACTGAGCCTGGGGACAGAAAGGATTGTTTGAGAAAAAAGCGACCTGTTGGTTTATTTGGCTGACACAATATTTAAATGTTAACTCAACATATCTCTGCCTTTAATAAAACCTCCAACTGATAATAGCAGTAAAAGCACACATAAGAAGCACTAAAAATGAAAGAGCCATTTATTTTTCTTCAAATGACTACATCTTTGTTTCAGGGAAACAGAGGTGCAGGCCTGATTTGACGAAGAAATGGCACCATGCACACCCAGAAGTGAAAAAATAGGCAAACAAAAGCCAGCAAAAACGTAATGTGTACTCACTTCCTCCCGCTGGACATAAACATGACTTCACTTCCTTCGTTTTTCCTGAATTCGACTGTACCCTTCATAAATTCATGAAAGTGCAAACATCGTTGTTTGTCACTTTAGAAGCATGCATCATATACAGTTGCCACACTGCACATATGACTCATTTACATGTATTAAGTTGAAGGGTCTCGGCCCTTGCTCTGATTTTTACACTCCTGCATGTTGATTTTGACATAAAGCTACGTGACAGCACAGGTCAAGTCAAAGTGCACAAGATCAAAAGAAAAGAAACGCGCAAAATGGAAAAACAGGCAGGAAATGGGCGCCCTGTAGTATTGGATGTAAAACCCATGGCCTTTACCCCTTTTCCTAACCTTACCCTACCCACAGACCCAAACTCTGCTGCTGATGCTGCCCACCCCTGCTGGTGGAGCCCAGAAGGGCTGAGGTGTCACACTGTAAGGGAGATGAAGCTGTTGTATCTCTGGATGTTCCTCTTGAGGATCTCTGAGCACGGACCCAGTACACGCTCAAAGCGAGGCCTGTCCAGCTTCACACACTTGAGCGGACCACGAGCGACTACAGTGGCTGCCCTGGGGCGGTTCAACAGAAGGGCAATCTCACCTGTAGGAGGAAGAGGAACACAGGACAAACAATGGTTTGAGTCAATCAAAATTGTAATTGTGTTAATCACAATGATAATCTGTGATTAATCAAAAGTTGGGTTGGTGTAATAAACATTTCATGACCAACGGCTAACAGAAAACTGATGTTTATCTCATAGTGATTTCTGAATTTTTGGCATGAAGTCCCACAATTTTCCGACTCCAATCTAAAGCATCCACAGAGCTGCTTTGATTTCCCTCTCTAAACTAAACACTATTATGCACGTATGGTATTATTCTCCCTGCAGCTCCAGTATGTGCAATACATGTAGCTTGTGTTGATTCCTCCAGTTTCTTTTCTTTTTCCCTGCCATGCAATTCATGGTACAGATCCACGCTAGAATTACAGGACGAAGTTAGGGTCCAACTTGTCATTTTTTTCAGATTATTGGCAAGCCTTCACAAGTTAACATTGACCGCCCTAATGAATAACATGTCTTAAGGTATGATTTATGATTTATGTAGGAGTGCAATGTATGTTTAAGCATTCATTTTATAAATGGTTCAATCAAGTGTAATTCAAATGCAAATTGCAAAACTGCAATATTAGGACCAATTATAAATGCCACACCTCAGTCCAATTTAACCAACCTTTGACCGTTCTCAGTTACGAGACAGACAGAGTTGCAAATGTTGTGTTTCTACTGGCATTATTTATGTTTCTAATGCGAAATCTTAGGTTTAACTTGAACCAGTTTCCACAGCTGTTTGTTTGTGGCGTACTCACCAAAGTAGTCAGAGGGTCCGAGGCGTCCGACTTCCACATACTCCTCGTTATCGGACCTGCGCTGCAGAACAGAGGCTATTCCCTGGAGACAGAAAAGCAAGAGACAAGAGAAAGAACAGGATGAGAAGGGGTGTTGGTGTAGAGGGGAGAGATGGGAGAGATGGAGGAAAGGAGGGGGTGGGAGAGAAAAGGAGGAGTTATTTAGCAAATGAGTTGAAATCAGCAGGAGGATTAAGCCAAGGAGAAATTCCTTTGCTTCATAGAAACACAGGTGCACAGGATTTAGCCCACTTTCCAGAGGGACTGACACCTGTTCTGTGGGATGCTTATGAACAGAAAAACAAAACGCAACACACTCACATTTTCCAACTGGATGGAAATTCCGATTGGTTCTGCTTCCTCAAGAGTGTGATAAATACAAACATCTAAGCCCTGTCAGAGACTGAACTGGTTCCTCCGTGTCTCCATCACTTAATCCACTTGATCAAAATTGACCCACAAAGTGGAAATAATGATATTATCCAAAACTGAGCTCCAATACAGTATCCCTAAATGACCCTAAAACAACACACATTTCATGTACACACTTTTGTACGCTCCAATAGTCGCCAACCCGCAGTCTACTCTGCATATGCAAACACGCACAGTCAGGCATCCATAACAAGAAACATAGACACAGATGGACTCAGAATGAAGCACAAACCAGCACGCAATTACCCATACACACATACAGTGAGAAAATCAACAGCTGATGTCTGCTGGACAGACTGACTGGGCTCTGCGACCGGCTTTGATACGCATATTACCGTCCCCGCTGGTTGCTGTTGTGGGACTGAATGTGTGAGTCATCTAAAAAGTATAATGCAGGAAATTTGATTTCCGTTAACTCTGCCCAACAGATGATAACAGTTCAAGCAGCTGTTGACAAACTGTGTGTGTGTGTGTGTGTGTGTGTGTGTGTGTGTGTGTGTGTGTGTGTGTGTGTGTGTGTGTGTGTGTGTGTGTGTGTGTGTGTGTGTGTGTGTGTGTGTGTGTGAATGAGAACATGTTTGATTGTTTATCAGTGCTATGAGCTACCACTCAAATGTTAGTGTTCGATGCCCACAGCGAACTTCACAACGTGTTTCTCCAAAATACTACTGTGTTTCTTTGATGGAAAATAAGTTTGGCATGTTTTGAGGTAAAATATGCGTTTTTAAGGATGATGTCTAGACATCTAAAGGTACTGAAGTTCAACTGTAAATTGGTAGCAGGTTAGAAATCAGCAGGGGAACTTCCCAGCTTGTCTTGGACTGTGTTGTAAAACAGACTTGACCGTTCCAGCACTCTAATCCTTTTTCTGCCCTCTCTGCTCCTTCTGCTGACCAGGCTTATAATGCTTAATATGAATATAACGAGCTTTAATGAACACCCCAAAACTGCCAGCTCTTCACTCAAGGCACACAAAGGTGAGACTGTATTTTAGTGAAAGGGATATGTGTGCGAGTTCTGGCTTGAAATGAACTGTGGCGAAGTGGGGGATACTGTTCAGGTGAGCGAGGGCATAGTGTGTGTGGGAGGTGACCAACTGTACCGTAATGCCATGACCACACACAGGCGATGCAACAGGGTAAATCAAGCTGTGGGGTGGGCAAAGAGGACAGTAATGACGTAGCTGAGCTTGGCTGGAGGTAAGGTTAAGTGTTGTGGACAAGTTACATCATGTGTACTTTGAGAACAGTCCTTTATGTTGACTTGCAAAACATACAGTAAAAGTGACATTCAAATCCTCAAAAACTCAATTATGCTTTTGGATAAGTCGATCAATCAATCGAGCAATAGATGGATTGAAGTGACGTGCTGCATGTCTATAATAATGTATTGACGAGACTGTATCTGGTCATCGCTTATCTTAGCATTCAAGCAGAATTGAAAATGGAAACTCAATACAGATACTATGGTTGTTGAATGAAGGTTATGGAATTACATTTTCAGAAGGACCAAAGAAAGAAAATCCCATAAAATGATACCACTTCATTTGTGCATCACCCATGATTAAATCAATATGCAAACAATGCAATAATCAGTGATTTAACTTCCTCATGTGCACCTGTTTGAGTGCAAAAGAGTTTCAAAACAGATAGAGGATGTGAATGGGGGAGAGAACGAGGGGGATTGGACATGGAAGCTCCTGTGTTTACAACCAGTTGATTCCTTTCCTTTCCATTCATGTCCAAACAAAGAAAGTGAGACAGTGCAGCACTGTCATGTACAGTAGTTCACTCGTGAACAGGCCTCTACCAGTGTGGTCCAGATAACCATCATGTACTGTACCACCCCAGGGCAGCGCTCTGCTCCACAGATATTTCTTTTATAAACATCGAAGATCCTCCTCACCACGCTTCCCAACGCAGAGTGCCAAAAAAAGGAAACAACACAAAACAGCAAAAAGGAAAAGAGAAAGGGGCGAAAGCATGCATAAGTGAAGAGGCTAACAAAGATAGTGAGACACGGTGTGAGCCAACATAAAGGGCAGCCGTTCTAAATTATCACTTATCCTTCCATTCTTATATAACTGTTCAGATAGAAATCTTATATTCCATAACCAACATGCCCATTCAAAGTCACCAGTACGCACACCTAAATACACATAACACACTTGTAGCAAGTCGGCTCGTGGTGACATGTCAAAATGTAGCATCCTACATGCAGGAAGTAACAAACGTTAGATATACAACAGGCACAGAGAGAGGGAGAGGCACAAGCAGAGATGGAAGAGGAAAGGTGATATCCTGAGTAGCCTGTTCCCAAGGCCACCCAGCACCGGCTGTGTCTGCACCTTCTCACTTAAACATTAACATGCACACAAAGTTTGCGCTATGGCACGGCCTCAAAGCTGATTTCAAAAAGAGAAATGACTCGGCAAAAATTATTTCTAACAAATGGGACCTGTTAACCTTTACCTTTGTTCTTGAGACTGCGTGCTTGCACTAACAAATGTCTTCATTCATTACTGCATTGATCATCAGTCTACAAAAGTGGTGTTGAGCTCCATTAGCTTAATTGCATTTCAGTGCATACACATAGAGCATAGTTTACAGTGGCAGTATACTGTAGACAACCCACAGAGGATTTCTTTTCTGTGTGACCCAAGGGGACAATTTAGATCCCATCAGTGTGATTACTTTTATGTTGGGTCAAAGGACAAATATGAAATAACACACTACACAGTTGTAGTTTAGATTGATGACTGGAGGAGATGAAAGCGAATACACAAGCTGGGGTGAAGGCAAGAGGAACAACAGCTCTGATTTTACTCAAATTTCCTCCAGAGGCTAACAGGCGGGAGCCAACTCAAGTCATATGACCCCACTTGAAAATCAAAAAAGACTTGTAAGTACATTTTTCACCAATGAGCTGAAGATGAAAAATAGGACCAAAATGATTGAGACCAATTGTTGTCACATTGTTGTAAAAAGAGGTCTCAAAGGGTTTACTTGTGATCTGCAAAACAGTGACTTTGGCACAACTCTGCTAAAAGGTTACAACTACAGAAACTCACCCCTCTGTTTCATAACTGTCACTGAAGTCTCTGATGTTCGTCAAGTTTCCTAATCCCTCCTTCTTTCTCTTTCTCTTTATTTTACTGGGTACTAGTGTACAAGCACATGGAAGAAAGAGCGTTCATGTTACGTGAGTTAAGGTTATAAGCCATGAAGAAGGGAGGAAATAGTTGGAAGAGAGGAAGGAGAGGACACGAGGAAAGGTGCGGCTTCACGGCCTGGAGTTTTGTAAAGGCTTGTTTGTACAATGGGAGATTTTTTTTTAAACATGTCACTTTTCATTAGGGCCCCATTCCCGACAAGCAAAGATGTCTCTATACCTCCAATTTGTTAATCCTCCCCATCAGCAGCATGTAATTAGTGATTGAGAGGTTTGTCTTAGGCTGATGCTCCAAAACAGCAGAAACAAAAAGAGTGAGAAGAGACCGGATAAGAAGGCGGGGGACAGAGAAAAATAAGCAATTGTGACTGAACAGAGCGCTGGTATTTTTACCTAGTTTAATCAAGAGAAAGGTGCACGTAAAAAAAGAGGAGGGGATGTCGAGAGAGGAAAGTTGTTGCGAGACTGTCAAAATCCTCCTCACCCGCCTACTTGTGGTCCCTTTCAGATCGACCTCTCTTTCCATATATATGTCCCTCCCTGCCCTCTTTGACTCATCCTTCCTCTCTCTCTACTTCTCTCTCACTCTCTCGTCTCCCTCCCGGGAGGCTGGGTCTCCTGACCCCGTGTGAAAGCCAGCGACACACATTCCACCACAGTCCACCCTTCTCTGGGAAAGTCAGACCATGCTGCATGAGAGATGGAGAGAGAAGGAGAAAGAGAGTGAGGAAGGGAGGGAGATAGAGAGCTTAGAGGAAAATGTGGATAGGCAGGAGAAGGGAAGAGGGATTAAACAAAGAGACAAAACCTCCTGTAGGGTGAGGCTCACAGTGTCTGCTGTGACACACTCACATACTGGGCTCCATCCCTGTCTCTCCTTCTTCTCTTCCTGCTCGTCTCTCCGTCCTTTAATCCCCCAAATTCCTCTGCTTATTGTTCCCTTTTCTTCTCTGGGAATAAGAAGTCTCAGTTTGATGAGCAATGTTTTGCAAGCAGATTTAGGAGGGATTCACAGGTATATTTGGTATAATTAAAGTGTATAAGCAACCCATTTTAGCATTATGCATTTGTATTTTTATATTCGCCCATGAGAACGACACCATCCACGATCCATTAACTAGTAGGCAAACTCCACTCGTTCAACCACTCTTAACTATTCTGCTATTGCAAGAGTTTACTGAAAAAAACACAGAGCCGAAGCCAGCAGGCCGGTTCACGGTTAGAGTCATGAATACCTCTGCAGAAATGTCTCTAAAACTGATCCAATATTTGGACTTAACTAAATTCTGTCAATCTCCCACACCTAACTATTTTAATAACTTATTAGCAAGCTTAAGGTTAACATTGAAATACGGCTGGGTTGTGTTGGTTAGCATTGGGTGTGCCTTTTTCACAGAACCCCCTACACTGCTGGTTCATGTATTTTTACAGTAACTGCCATATATCTGAACACAACCCCAATTAGGGTCCATTTTCTGTACAGTTAAACTGGGTTTTAGCTTTAAGTGAATGGTCATATAATGTGAGGTAATGTGTTTGGACTGGAAAATGGGTTTTGTTCTTCCAAATATAAAAGATTTGATGTATAAAAGAGCCAACTTCTTTATCTGAATCAAGACTGTGCCTTTTGATATATGATTTAAAACACTCTTCTCCTTATAAGTACGAGTTGATTTTGTTAAGCATTTAAAATCTCTACACTACTTAATTGACTGATTCTACTGAGTCACTGGATTTATGACTCTTTTTGTCTTAATACTACATTTTAGCAGTTTCCCGTAAATTAAACTCGTAGCCACTTCGATTGCTATTCATTATATGTTTCATTTGGCAAAACCGCCCTCACATCTGAAATATAACGTAGGATGTTATGACATTTCGGTCTTCATTTTTGGCCATCTTCCTGCCAACACATCATCCCTAGTTGTGCTCTTCCAGGGCTCCAAAGCTTCAGTCTTAATTTTTAGCTTATTTCTTTGTCCTTCAGTCTGGTTTTCATCAAGCAAAACACATGCGATTTACTGGGTTTATGATGAACTATAACCTTATAATAATTTGAATTTCAAATTAAAAGCATTGAATGAGAGCAAAAAAACTACAGAAAATATGAACATTTATGACAGTCCAAATACTCACACTGCAAAACATATATTTCAAGAGAGTGTGGAAAAACTGGATGAAGGAAGGATGTCGAGGAGAAGGAAACATGTGTAAAGAAAGAACAGAGCAGCCCAAAAGAGGGATAAAGACGAGAACACACCCTGCACATTCAGAAAAATCGTCCTATCCACTGCCATGCATTGCTTGTAACCAATCCACAGCTCACACTCAATATTGTTGGATATTAGATAGATAGAGAAACTGGCAGAGAAAATCCCTGAAGATCAAGAGAGGAGAGAAGGAAGCCAAACGACAGCAGATTGGGTGCCCACCCCCTCTAGAAAGGGCCCTCTTGACTTGATCCCGGTGAAAGCCGTGTAAGTATGGAGTTAATCAACAGTGTGTTAGGATGACAGGCAGGGGGGCCCTTCGTGAAGCTGCACCAGGGGCCCCAGCTATACAAAGCCTGCAGTGTGAGGGGGGGGGGATAATCTGCTCTTCACACAGAAATCATGGTTCTGGGCCGGGCCAGGGGAATAAAACCAGGTAGTCTGTCCACTGGTGGCAATAAACTGAAATCAGTTCCGACCTCAGCAAAGAGCCCACCAACGTCTCTGCATGATGACATCACACACGCACCACACACACACACACACACACACACACACACACACACCTTACCTCGGTTATAATGAAGAAGTCATCACCAGGATCTCCTTGCACCACTATCTTCTCTCCATCCTCAAACTGAACGGGCTCCAGAGAATCGGCCACAGTCAGACGTTCCCACTTGTCCAAAGACTCTGTTGTATCATTAAGGATAATGTGTTATTTACCAAAATGATTTCAACAGACACGAGTATAAATCATTAGTGTATGTGTGTGTGTGTGTGTGTGTGTGTGTGTGTGTGTGTGTGTGTGTGTGTGTGTGTGTGTGTGTGTGTGTGTGTGTGTGTGTGTGTGTGTGTGTGTGTGTGTTCTCCATGATCTAAGAGGATGGCCATTGCTGGAAGTCCTGTAAACTGGTGGGAACAGTAATTCCTACCCCGGGCTAATCCAGTCATTCATCAGGGACCATTACATCTCAGAAGCCCCTGCCTCCTCCTTCATCTCATGGAGCCTCATGGAGCCAAAACAAAATGACACTAAATCTGTGAGACCTAAACTCTACTGATTATTGGGTGAGGTGACACCGAGCTTTCCTGTGTCTGACCATCAAATAACACAAATACCTAAGGTTTTTTCCCCAAAACAGTCCAGCATTCTTGAAACAGACGCCTGCTAAGGGTTAACTGGCGTAGATTAAAGCCTCTGCTTGATGCTTATTATAGTGAATATGTCATCAGTGGCTAAGATACTTCTAGGGTTAGATGTAGAGGGTGATCTAATGCTACTGGATTTCAACGGAATATATCCCCTCTGTGATTGTAAAATACCATTCAGTTACACTTCATAGAAAGACTCTACGATAACAAAATATGACATACATTTTTATGTATTAAATCAGATTATTGCTATTTAGATAAGCGAATATGACACCTTAAAATGTATATTTCTTTCCCCAAGGCTCTTGTAAATGTAGTATTCCCTTGAGAGCACAAGAAGCGAATTGACCGCTTGTGAATGAGTCCTGCCGTGACAGGATCTATCCTTTTCAGTTTTGTTGATCCTCAGAGCCAGTGGCGACAGCTGTCTTTCCGACTGTCCAACCACATGTACAGTGACGTGGTTAAGCCCGGGATATTTCTAGAAGCTGTTGGTATTCACACAGAAACCAAAAACACAGACGGTCACACATCTTCACTGGGAAAAAATATTCCAACCAGAGAAGTTTTGAGCAACTCTCTAACATATTGATATTTTTAGAAAGAGGACCTAGAAATAACCATACCTCCACATAGATGATTCACAAAAGCTTATCCTTCCCTTCACAATTTGGTAGACAATGCTTTACTGATCTGTAAACGTCTGTATATCTACATTGTCTATGCAGCTGCAGTGAAAACACTCCTCTCCTTTAGTTTTGTCTAGATAAACGGATGATTCAGTGTTTGATTTGACTAAGACTAGGTGTATAACTTCAGAAGAATCTCTTTGTGTCAGACTGTTGTCTCCTGATGTGCTCAGTTACTGATCCTAGTGTCTGTCTGTTTGTGTGTGGGTGTAAATGTGTATGTTCTTAGGATTAACTAAGGTGAAGTCTGATCAGTTGGAGGTGTCCAGTGTCCCCTCGGATGGGGCCATGGTGTCTGCCGGCCCCAGATGGATGTCCTCTGTCTGGCTGCAAGCTAAAGGCAGCAGGTCCTATAGAAGTGATCCCTAACAGCTCGGGATGTAACATTATACACAAATGTGCTGACTTAAGAACCTACATTTCACGCTTCGCAGAGCCTGCACCCACTTGGATCACCTTGCTCCCCACGAACACAGTACGCACACAGGGCATTGGCCATTGGGATGTGTAACAAAGAACATGTTGTTTCACCCTCCCCCCCCACATCACTCCTCGACATCAAGGGCTTGTACCTAATTTCGTGGCTATCTCAAAAATCAAAGACAAACAAAAACACTCCCGCCTCCTTATCCTCCTCCAATTCAAAGAGGTGGAGTGCAGAAGCGGAGCGACAGAAAGAGGAATGAAGAGAAGGAAAAGCACTTCGAAGAGGGAGGCGGGCATTTGAATACAGGCCTCGACAAGGCTGTCAAAAAGGGAGACTCAGAAGAAAGGAGGTGAATGAAAAGAGAGTGGATCTCACAGAGACGTTCTCATAAGACCTGAATTGAGTGTATGTGTTTACTCAGCCAGCTAATAACTCTGTACAGGGGGCATGGCCTTACTCTACACACCACACACACACAATCAAGTGGAAGGGGATGAGATGTCAATTCCAATTGAAACTCGTTTGAAAGTCCGAATAAATCTCATTCTCCATTGCGGCCTGAGTCTGCTGGTGTTATCTAAATTCCAGTGGTTAAAGAGAGGCTTATCTTAATTCGCAATTCTTTAATTGTCCACACAGCGACATTGCAGAATGTGACTGGCTTTATTATAAACAGTGCAAGAAGATTAAGACTGTACACAGACCTCACTCAGCTATGGGCCTTGTGTGACAACGTGCGCCTGTGTTTATGTGGGCTAATCTACAGTATATGTTGCAGTCGGCAGATTTAACTGCCTGCACTCTGGACTCTCTGACCCGGTGTTTAAAATGAATGCGAAACATGGCATGCAGATGCAAACATGCAGAACTAAGCAGTTAGACAGAAGCTGACGTTTTTCCTAGACTTACCAAGGATGGAAACCTTGCTGAGGAACTCTTCGTACATCTTTCTCTTCCTCAGTGTGCTTCCCTGTAAGACAACAAGAGGAGAGACATCCACCATCACACACTCTGGGAAATGCTGGGAGCACGCCACAAAAAGCATAGAAATGGCATATGTGGTTACTCTGCAAACTGTTCCATTCCATTAAGGTTTTTCCTCAAAATGCCTTTCAATACAAATAACTATTAGTTGGGAAATGCTGCTGAGAAACTAGTAACTATTGGAAACGTACATGTTTGGTGTTACAAAAACCATAGAGAGCATCATTAGTACTCAAACAGTTAAACTTTTTGGGAACTTAAACATTGTTTTTACACTGATATTGAAAATATTTGAGCTATGTTTCACTTTTGTGGAAATTATGTAAATCAATGGTCTTTGTAATATCTCACTCTTTCATACATTTTTCACTAGAATATTTTATTTTACTGTAACATTTATTTTGCAAAACAATTAACCAATTGGTCTTGAAGGCTCATTTTTGACATTAAAATTAGAGTATGTTACAATCTACCTATAATATTGTGAGTACAGTTCATGGGGTCACACAGAGGTGTGTATGATTTGTGCGGTAATGTTTATTGCATGTGGGTGCCGTGTGTGTGGCCCACCCCACCCACCAGGCATGGGGACTTTCCCCTCTCTGCCTCTGCTATGAACATCAGGTGAATCCTGACAAGTCTAGACCCAGAGGACCCCTTCCCCAAATGCATTTCTCCTTTTATTCCCCACCTTAGATGCACAGAATCATCCGGGGAGAGCGGGAGCATAAAGAGAAACAGAGAGAGAGTGAGGAGAGATGATCTAGTCCGCCCTGTGTCTGCTTCTGCATATGGAAATGATATATTGAGGCTTGGGGTGTCTTTAGTGCATAAGTGCCTGAGTGCCGCTGCTGCCTCTAATTTCATATAATTTCACATTTTGTCTTAAAAGGGGAGAAAATATTCCCAAGTGAGCCAATGTCAAGCTCAAAGCCGTAAACAACTTGATTAAAGGAATTCTAGCCTGCATCGCCTCCCTCCTGGATAAATGATTTGAGTGTGTGTGTGTGTGTGTGTGTGTGTGTGTGTGTGTGTGTGTGTGTGTGTGTGTGTGTGTGTGTGTGTGTGTGTGTGTGTGTGTGTGTGTGTGTGTGTGTACAGAGCATGGAGTTTGTTTTAGGTTCTGTCATTCTTGCATTACTGTATTTGCAGAGATGACACTACATGCTCATTAAGCAAGCAAATCCAAACACTCATACTGTGCCTCTAACACAATCTCACACATGCCCACAAACATACACTCGCATGCACCTTCCACAAAAATGTTGAGTTGGTCTCTTGGTTTCATAGCCTCCCCATAGAGCTCCTCAGACAGGCTTGCTGAGCTTAAAGGCTTACCATGCATACATAACATTACATTACACAGCAGGTCTGATTTATGCGACTGGTGTAGGAAGGGCTGGGTGGGCCAACATAAGGGTTGACCGGGGGGAGGGAGGAATGAAAATGATACTTTTCAGAAATTATGATTCTAAAATGTCACATCTTTTTTGTCTTTCCATTCTTTTTAAAACTGTCCTTCTCCATATCCTTTCCTTCTACTTGGGAGGGCCCGAGCACATGTCTCATGTACAAAACTCTTGTTGGCCATAATGCGTTCGCTCCTCCTGTGGTTGAAGAGGAACCAGCCTCTGTGTCTGCTGCCTGTCTTTGAGGTGGAATCATCAAAGGGTTGAGGTGTGGAGCGAAGCCAGAATAAACCAACCATACCTTACGCCTCATCACCATTACCTTCATCTATGTCCAATGTATAAAAAACATGCACCCCCCACATCCCTCCGCATTTCTTGGTATCATTTCTCCTTTTCTCCTTTCGGTCTGTTTTCTGTTTGTTGACAGTGGTCTGTCAGTTTGTAAAGCTTTGTCTGTAGCTGTGCCTGTTTAAGAACAAAGATGACACAAAGAGGCAGGTATTGTATAATCTGGCATCAACACAATGGAGAGAGTGTGTTAATCCCATGGAATGGTATTACATATTTTACTAAATGCACTCATGGGCAAGGAGGAGAGGAGGATGTTAGGGGTTTTCTGTTACAAGATAACTGACATGTTCGCACGTGGAAGCTTCAAGACCATTGATAATGCTGACATTTGCATTGGTGTGTATATATTTTTTCCTTTTGGTGATGGTAAAAGGTCCAGGGTAATATAATCTACAGCTGAATATGTACATGCACTAAAATAGGCCTGGAATTAAACATTTATCAATTAAACGTAAAATAGAACTGCCTCACAGCTGTATGGCTCCACCAACCAGTCGAATTGCAGTTTAGTTTAATTTTAGTTTTAATGTCTAAAAAATCATTACATCTTTTAGATATTTGTCAGGTTATCAATTCACCTTTAAGTCAAAGAGGACATTGGTTATGAAATTGCTGCTATGCATTCCTGAGCTTTCACGAGAATGGGCCAGATGCAAGGACCTATTGAATAAAATAGAAATCAATTTATCCCGAGACATTTGGGAGTTTCATATTACAATGGACTGCACCCAGGATCATTGGCATAATGGTTTGTGAACTCCAAAAATCGATATGTAGCATCATTGACAAGCATAAAAAAAGGCAAAAGTTCAACTGGCAAACAGTTTGGTGGTGGCAGAAGTTTTATGCAGCCAGCAAACGTTGATAACCTTTGAGGGATGTAGTTGCTCAAGATAATACAATTAATCAGAATATGTCAACTTGTGTAGTTCACTATAAATACAAAAACGTAAAACTTCCCTGTCAAATTATTAATTACGCTATGTGGAGATCCATCAGCGCAGCAGGACAAGAGAGAAGCAGATGTGCAATCAATGACACTGATGGTAGCTGCGGCTCACCGAGCTCCTGACTAACTAGCTGCAGACACAAGCACTCAGCATAATTTCACTGGGAAACACACGCACATACTTAGACACACAGAGAATGCTCACTGTGTTGGCCTGAGACGTTGCCAGAATACCACTCTTTCTAAAAAAAAAACGCTTTACAAATCGTTGACAGCAATAATTAACTACAGGTTCACATAATTGAATTCTACTTCACCCCGTCTTTCCTGCTGCTGCTGCTGGAAGGAAAAAAGGAATGACAGCCGGAGAGAAAGAGAGGGAGGGAGAGAGAGAGAATCCTCTCAAAGAAAGGTTACCAGGGCTGACTGTGCCCTCGGTTAAACTATGTGCTTAAGAGGTGACATGAGTGCTGGGCAGGCCAGTGCCAACTTTACATTGAGCTGAAAGATCCAAAAACAGACCTTCTTCCATCTCTGTGGGCTCAAACTGTGTGGCACAAAGCCGAATGTGCACTGCTGCTTCACACTTCAAGGCTTAGATGCACAGGATGTTTGGAGGCTTAATTGGAGCATATCTAATGTACTTGGAGTAAGGTGTTGGAAACATTTGAGGAAGTATTTAGTTGGGCATGGAGACAGTAATTACTTATTCTAACAGCACCTTAAAAGTGTGTGTGTGTGTGTGTGTGTGTGTGTGTGTGTGTGTGTGTGTGTGTGTGTGTGTGTGTGTGTGTGTGTGTGTGTGTGTGTGTGTGTGTGTGTGTGTGTGTGTGTGTGTGCGTGTGTTTCCAGTTTAAACATTTAGACATTCCTGCTAGATAAGCTCCTGGAGCTGGAAGTGTGTGTTGAGGCATTAGGGTTGACTCTCCTTCACATAGCCTCTCCTTTTTCCCTTTCTTCGTCTAGCAACATATCCAGAGACATTAAAAAGTGAGAATAGACCTGGAGGTGAAAGTGATTTTGTTTGAGATTGCGTATATTTTGCATTTGAAATGAAATCAACTACTTTGAGCATTTTAAGGAGTCTTAAGTGGTTGAGTGGGAGACAAATATTGCATGTAAAGGACCACAAATTGGAAGGACATGTAGGATCGAACACATGATGCGTGTTTTCTGATAGAGTGAGGAAGTGTGTTGGAGTTCGTACCATGAGGATGCGCCGGTAGCTGTCTCGGTCGATGCCCCACAGTTTAAGATCAGTCTTGGCCTTGACGGTGGCTGCTCTTGGAGTCCCGTAGATCAGGGCCAGCTCTCCAAAACTACCTCCTTCTCCAATACTGGTCACCCACTCCCCGTTTACGTACACCTGCAGACGAAACAAGAAACAGAATGATGGGGAGAAAGTAATATATATTATGCCTTCATGCTTGTGAAGGATGTCAATCACTTCTTTGTAGGCTGTGAACATTCGAACCATCCTGAGATGCATTTCCAACCTTCTCCTTCCCCTCTACCTCTTCTTAGTATCCGGGCAGTTGGACACGCTCACTGGGCTTGTCCCTGAGCATTTGATCCCCAGTAAGCCCTCAAATGAGACACTCTAAAAAGGCCCTCTATCCTTCCTATCTCTCCATCTATCCCTTTTATTTCCTCCATCCTTTCTTCTTATGACTAACCCTTTAATCTAGGAGTGATGGAGGACAGAAAGCAGTGGTGGACCTTGTGGGTCTACTCAGTATAGGCATTCACATGGTTGTTCATCTACATGCACAAACATGCACGTCTCTAGTTAGGCCAGCCGCTATAGCTCTACAGACAATGCAACCTCATTGAGCCTCGCTCAGGCTGTCTCTAGGGTCGTTACGGTTTCACCTGTCGACACACTATCCACCATCTTGTTGACTAAATAACACAGAGAGAAAGGAGAGAGCTAAGGAAGGGGTTGTCCCTTTGGTGGCTGTGAATTGCCAGAATTGTTGCAAGCCATTATCCTAGGCTCAGAGACAACCACAAGGGACTCATCCTTTACTATAACCTGTGGTGTGCTTCAAAGAGCAGAGCTACGGCAACGTCAAGCTTAGAAGAACAATCGTATAAGTGTTACATCATAGCGTACAGTACAGGTAGTATGTTGTCACTCCACAGTTTCCTGTACTCAAAAACTCATGATCTGTTTGTTCGAGCTTCATTGTTGTAGAACTGATCCCATAATGTTCCACAAACACTTTCAAGTATTTCCTGGTCAGGTTGAGCTGTAGCAAATGCTTAAACAATCAGCAAGACGTCCTAACCGGATCAAGTATGCAATAGTAAAGCTTGGGTAAAAAGCTGGTAGTATGTTCAGACTTAAATTAGAAACACTTGTACTGTATCAAGTCAGCACTGTGCATAAGGTAAAATGGAGTTCATCATAAAACAATTCAAGTCTTGAACCAAGTATGCTGTCTCACAGCTGTCACTGGATTCTCAACATGGGAATATCTGCAGTAAGCTGTGTGCGCCTGGTGGTAATTAGGTAGCAACAAATCAAAAGTCCTGGAAGGTTGATTAGCAGACAGTGTTGATTTGCATTTCTGTTTGTAGTTAGGCTACTCTGTGTTCAATGTGTGAGAGAGGGTCTCTATTTGGTGTCTTTTTGGCAGCAGATGTTTAATTAAATTTCAAAATCCCACATTTACTTCAATAGCAATATTAATTAGGGCTGTCAAAGACAACACATTATGCAAATGTGTTTAAATACATAATTAAAAGTATTACAATTGGATTTTCTTTTAAGCAAACCAAATATATAAATAAAATACAATTAATTATTTGCTATCATATTGGGTATTAGTTAACTGTGGAATTGTACTACTAAAAAATTAATGTTTAATGTTTTTCATTTTTTAACTTCCATGTTGAAAAGAGTAATTATTTAACAGAAAAAAATATGATAAAGCTGTAATAACTTTTGGTAAATCATGTAATTCATCACGATTAATATAAAAACTGATTGACAGGCCAAATGATAATTAAAGTATAACTGCTTATATAAATGTGAATTTTCTTAAGACCTTTGCTCGCAAAAATATATGTCAAATATAAACATTGGTGATTTAAAGAGAATTTGTAACATTTAAACTCTCTTATTAAGCAATAATTAGCACTACATAAACATTTACATATAGTTTATATTATTAAAATGTAGTTCTAGACAGATATAAGGGTATTTTAAAGAGCATTTGTCTATAATTATTATTATTTCATATAATTACATTTATATACACAATTTGACTGCCAACAATGTTATCGCCTCACAAATACAATAAGTGTTAGTCATCAATTATTAGGTGGGTTATTCAGTGTTTGTATACTACTTACATATAATAATAGGGATAACTGAAGTCAAATGTCACCACATAATCAGTTAATTACAGTTTATTACAAATGGCATTTCTTTCTAACAAGATCATCTCACATTTTGGAATGAAAGCTTTAATTTCCTTTGTGGTGCACCCATGTAAATACAGGCCAATGTCTGTAAATGAATACATTTGTGTGCAGACATGGAGGGGTGTTTAACGCAGTGGCAGTGGTTGTGAGATTTCAGGCAGTTTATTGGATGCTAGCAGATTTACACCCCTGTCTAATGAGAGACATCTCAACACTTTAATAACCTCGGCACTGAGCTTGAAGTAGTTTAGTGCCTGAGCTGCGGCTCGGAGGCGGCAGCTTACTGCAGCGATAGAGGGGGGGGGGTGGATTGTCGGGAGAGGTGACAGAATAATTTAAAAATAGGGGGTCTTCCTCAACTTGGGTGATAGGATCCTGGCTGTGTGAGGAGATGCTTAAAATGTAGTGAGCATACCACACAATGAAGCGCCAGGCAATTCTGGATCTGCTTGACTGAGCTCCAGAACAACTGTTATTTTATCATGAATATTATAAGGACAGTATTATGTCAAATATATTTTTTAAAGCTTTAATAGTAAATATCAGCCAATGAGTTGCTACAGCATTTTTCCAAACTTACTGTCTTAGTAAAATGGACAAACGTTACACCCAATACACCATGTGGTTTCAGCACAATGCCTGGTTGGAAAAAGACAAGCCACAGACTGTAAGATTAGTGGTGAAGACCAAAACAATGTTTATAACAAAAGGTCTCTGTGGGAGTTAGATTATCACACACTAACTAGATAAAAATAAAACCATCATAAAGGAATAGGAAGAGATTATCAAGAATAACATTAACTACAAACCTTCTTCAGGCCTAAATAAAAACTAATTTCAATAAATCGTGTTCAGTCTAATGAAGCTGAGGAAATATAATCCAATGGGGAAATTATCAGCTTTTTCCTTTACTGAATTTCCTATTTGTGTCTTGCCTAAATATAGCAATGGATAAGCACACAGACAAACATTACAACCCATTACTGTTTAATCACAACATCATTTTCTATGACATAATCTCAAAACAATGGAGGTCAATGCAAAACTGTTAGGTAAGAGTTAGTTGTTATGAAATCTTATATCTCAGTATCTATAAACTTCCTACTCTGTCTCTCAGGTGGGACGACTATATCAGCTCCCTCAGTTTGCCAACATGCTTCTCTCCTCTCACCCACCGTTTCTGTGCTCACCGCTGTAAGCCGATAAGGTCACTTCCTGTTTAACTTTCCATCAGCTCCTGTTTAATCTCTCCACTTAACTCTATCGCTCTGCGTCAGGCTCGCTAAGACAAAAGACGTCCTCAGTTTGGCTGCCTTCACAGTGCGCTGGACTTTCTAGCGCCATGTTCAGATTGCCATCGGAGTGGAACCACACTTTCAAGAGAACAAAACATGTGGGCAATCCAATACAACTTGCCCATTGTTAGAAGGAAACATTGTCTCAACATGTGTGGAGACGCCTTGGTATTCCCCACTGAGGCAAAATCCTTCTCAAGGTCCAACCTTTACAAAACAGGTGAATAAAAGCTTATATTGCCACGCTGCATACTGGAATATCAACATACATATGTAATGATTTACTTCTATAATAATATAAAATACTCTTAGGAGAAATAAGTGTTTGTTTTGTGTGTGTTTGTTTGTCTCCACATTAGCCACTTACGTCCACTTCACCTTGGTCAATCACATAGAAGTTGTCTCCTTCATCGCCTGGAAGGGAGACACAAGGAGAAACACAGGAGTTTATCAGACAGCAGCGGAAAAAGCAGGCAAAGTAACTGAAGCCAACACTTCCTATTACCTACTTCCACCTGCTGGATCTTTAAGGCTTTATTTAAGGTTTTTTTAAACCACTTGGCCTTTAAAGGTGCCATAAAATGCATCTATTTGGTATTTTAAATTGTTCTCTGATGTCTACATAGAAGGTATATATAATTTTGGTTGATCCAAAAAATGTCCAGATGCGGTTTTACAGGCCCATTTACAATCCTATGATTCGGTTCTAGAATGAAACAAACTGAAATGCCTTATTTGGGGGCTCATTTAAATAATTATGACGAGCTCTGCTCTGATTGGCTGGTTTACAAGGAGCAATCCATGGCTGCCTCAGAGCCCACAGAAGTAAGTGAAGTTCGCGAAACTGTGAGAGATGAATCATGGACGCCATTGGCATCCAACCTTACATGATTGAGCCTTTATCGGAGGAGGTAACCGATGAATTTAAAGAACAGCCAGTTGGTGGGAGATTGGAGAGCAACGTTACAGAGTGGTAAGTGTTAGTGTTTCCAGCAGCTGGTGTATGCAAATGTTGGGGCTGGACTACCGTGTGTTACGTAACACACAGGGATTGTTGTAATTCACCCGTATTACCACTGTGATATGCATATTCATGATTTGCAAGTGAAAGAGGAGGTTCACGGTATGTCAGTTCAATGTACCGAACTCTCCTTATTCAACTATGCCAAGGTAAATACAGTTTTCCATTGTATGGCACCTTTAAAATATGAAAATAATTTGTTAAACACTTGGAATACCAGTTTTATGTGAACCTAAGAAAAAAGATAATCCTGAAACCTCTACATAAACCCATCATACCCTCATCCTCCTTTGTGTCAACTCGCATCGCTTCTCCTTAATCTCCAAGAGTTCTGGATTTATTGCGTTGCTGTTATTTTTCCTTTGGTGTTTATACATCGCCCCTGAAAGCTTCATGGCAGTTCCAGCATCAAAAAATGCCGCTTTCTCCTCCAGAATGCATATTTCACTTGGCCTGCCAATCTTGTGAAAAAGGCCTCTTGCCAGCAAACAGCAGCGCTTACAACTGCTGCTTGTGTAGCTTAAAAGTGGAAACTCTGAAACAGAGGTGATTGAGCATGCAGAGAAAAACCACCTCAGCACAAAGTCAAGAGAAAGATTCAGAGTAATATATGCAACAGCCGCAGTGCTACTGTACAAAATACGAACAAAATAATTATATTATTATATATCCTTTAGAGAGCTATGCTTCGTTATCAACAGACACAGAAAATGAGGATGTTATGGTCATTACATATTACAAAAGAAACAAGTCAGATTACTCGTTTTTTTGAGTTTAAATGAATCATTGGCTAAAGCCGAAATTATGTCCATTGTTTGCTGTGTTTCTCACTTGTTCTTTTGCTACACATTTTAAAGTAGCGATCAGATGTGCATGGCTGAAAACTGAAAATGTTGTCTGGTTGTCTGCCTGGTTCTCTGTTGTGTCATTGACAGTGGCATGCGTGGCTTTCAAAGCGAACCCCTAACCCTTGAAGTGAGCCATGGGATCTTGTTGGTGGATGTCCACTAAAAGCATCTAGTCTGGAGATAAGGCTGCAAAATTGTGAAGTGTTCCTTTAATTATGGTATCCGTTACATGGGGCCCAGGGGAAATTATTTAGAAGGCCTGACAGTCACATATGAGAGCGATGTGAAGCTCTCCCAGCAGCTACCTCCTACAATAAGACACAAATGCAACTCCATTCAGAGGTACAAGAGGGTGATGATGCATGAGTATACATGACACAAGTATGCATTTTGTGAAGGTGTGTGTTGCCCTGTGTGTAAAGTTCACAAGAGTTCACACGGCTAATTAATACTGAGTAGAGAGTGCTCGTTAATCATACAGATCTACATGTCACACAAAACGCTCCCTGTCTATGTGATGGTCTGCCCCAGTGGAGACCTCAGAGACACACACACACAACCTGCTGCAACCTGGCCCTCTTCTATCTTCCTTCTCTCTTTCATCTGATCTATCTCTCTTTCAATTCCCTCTCGTTCTGTCTTTCTTTTCTTCTACTCTTCCTGTCTTTTATCACTTTGGTGCTCAAGTCTTTGTTTTGCGCCTTCCAATCCCCCTGTGCCTGAGAGTGCAGGCAAATATTTGACCAGAATGTGAACACACACACACACACACACACACACACACACACACACACACACACACACACACACACACACACACACACACACACACACACACACACACACACACACACACACACACACACACACACACACACACACAGAGAGGAATGCCTGTGTACTTAGTGTTGAACCGTGTCAACACAAGCTAATTCCCGTTAACACAGTTAAGGTTCTTTGAGTTTGGTCAAAAGGAATACATGCGTTACATCCGTGGCCTGTAAGGTGTGTTCTGTAGCCACTGTGCTGCATGGCGCACCATGAAGCTAGACATTTGCATGTTTCAAAACTCATCTAATTTTTTAATTGAAATCTGACGACTCAAATATGGAAACATACATCAAATCTTTCTATTAACAAATACTTTCAAAGGACCAATTGCTTACAACTGCAAAACTCGATATACTATGTTTCAGAAACATCAGATTAAATGTACTTGATAGACAGAAACTGTCAATGAAAATACCTCCATATTCCATTTTGCATGCACATTTTCCCTTTGTTTAAATACCACTTGAGCCACAGAGTCGACAACTCGTAGCTGTTTCTAAATACTGTGTGATGGGCGAATAGCAAGGGAGCGTCTTTTTTTTAAGCTGTACAGTAGTCCAGACATCAGCAATGACATCAGCGCCATATATACTGTATACCACACTCTATGGTGTATATAACAATGGGCTGTCTGGGACTGGGGGCCCTGCAAAGTTAGCTAGACTTATTATCACCAAATTAGGACTGACATACCCCTGGATGCTGTCTTAGAATAGGTGGGAGTGACAGAGCGGGTGTTTGTTCAAAAGTGTATAGTTTGTCTTCACTTAATGTCTTAGAGAACATGTCAGTGCAGCATGTTCGACAAGTGTAACCTATGGGATTTCTTAGCAGGTGTGAACACAGTATTATTTTTTGTCTGAAATTGTCTGCGGTTGTCTGTGAGAATGTGTGTTTTCAGTGTTTTAAATATGTGATTAGGTCTGTGTCTGTGGTTGATAGCAGTTTGAGTGGGGGTTACAGGAAAAATACAGTCTGGCCCTGTGTTCAGCTCTGTGTTCCTTCAAAGTCCTGGGATGACTAGAGCGAAGGCTTTGACGACTGTGGTTAGGCAGAAGAGAGGGACATGACATCTGGTGCAGACTAAGGGAATGTATTAGTGGGGCAAAAGAGAAGAAAAGGGAGGGAACGAGGGAGTGGTAGGACAAAATAAACTTGAGTGGCAGTGAAATACATGAATTCTTCAAGATAAAGGGCCCTATTTTCAAGGCAACACAACTACAAGAGCAGTCTAGGCTCTGACCATTGGTGTTTTCTTGACTTTAGAATTCACTTAACCAATCTGCATGGGATTTGGGGCCCCATACCAAACGTGTGCTAAGGAGGTGTGAGAAGAGGGGCATTCAGGTAGGATATTCCTTGAAATTACAAAGTGTGTTTTTAGTATTTTGGTGAAATATGTGTGTTCTACTTAATGTCTTTGTTAGTATGTTTTTCTGTTGGTCAGCAGGTTCACAAATATACTACTAGCCAAGTTATTAAAAGGGTTGAGCATGGGGTGAGGAAGAGAAAAAGCAATTTGGAAGCAATTCGACCAGTTCCACATACCTTGCTGGATGACTGTTTCCCCTGCGATGTGGGTGACAGGGAACATGGCATCAAATATGTCACTGAAGGAGAGACAGACAGAGTGTGGAGGAAGAAAAGAGAAAGAATGAAGAAGAACACAGTTATTACCAAAATACCTGCTATTATGGAGAATTACACCACAGTCCTTCTGAATGGTTATCTAACTCACTCACAACAGTATGTGTGGAAGGGCGTATGATGGGAAAGGCAGAGAAGCTAGCATCCCTGAATCAACTCTATCAGCTGCTAGCATAGCTGAACAGACAGGCCTGAAAACTCTGGATGACCCCAACACACAAGCACTTAAACGTGCACCAGAAGCATCCACCTGCATGTGTACACAACTGATTTCCTCATCATCATCCACATCCAAATAAACACCCACTACTATTCGTTAAAACAATCAGAAGGAACAAATATTTGCCAATAAGGACATATGGGTTCAATCTAACAAATCATCAAGCCCTAAACCATACATTCTGTAGTTTTGGACAAAGCCATTATTGGTGAATTATAAATATACATATATGTAGTGGTGTAAAAATGGACTTCGTACACACAAGAGATTCATACCATCAGATAAACATTGCAAAGCTGCAGGCTCCTTCTCTGTTTCTGTACATCGTATTAGTACTGCACACGGGCTTAAACATGACTGTGTTGTTTCAACACGTAATCAAAGCCTGTATCTCAGAGTGTATCTTTTGAAAAGGCGCTGAGAAAACAAACAATATGATGGCTGTGCCTAAGCACTTAATTTCTGTTTCAGGCAGGCAGGAAAAGCGCCTGTTAGACTGTTCCTAATCAGGCCGTTTAAATGCATGAAGCCTCAGCAGATTAAAGTTCCACCACTGAGATGTGTTGAGACAAGAGTAAAGTCTGTTTCCTTCCTCTCTGCCTTTCTGCCTGTCGTTCACCTTCAGGGTATATTTATCTATCTAATCAGTTGCATACCACCCGTCTTATAGAGAAATATAGAAAAAAACAATAAGAGGGTCAGGCATATCAAAAACATACAAGACCTGCAGAGTGAATGTGGAGCAAGTTTGAGCTTGCATCAGATGATGTTTGTGTGTGTCACTGCATGTGTGTGTTTGCACAGATTGTGTCTGTGTCTGGGTATATATTGCCCCTGAAAACACACAGGTTTGTACCGAATAATGTGAGGGTTTTGAATATTTCTGTGCTCATGACAGTACACTAGACAGCAAAAAACCTTGCTGCACACAACAGACATGAAAGTGTTGCTTTTCATGATTCGACCCCGGTTGAAAAACGGCAGGTCAACAGATGTTGGGGAAGATCTGAGAATGTTATTGAGTGGTTTGGAAGTGAATGGACCCTGTTGGTATTTTTTTTATGTGACACTGAATAAAAAGCAGACTTAAGAAGATGGATTTGAGCCAACAACAACCACAGGTAGGCCCAGTGTGATGCAGCTGGCCACTGACTCACACAAAAAAAACACACTTTTTCTTTGAAGTGTAAAGCACAGGCTCAAAGATGCACATACACACATTAGTTGCTCTCATGTTCAACACAACCTCCAACATATGCAAGTGGTACTATGGTTGCAACTAGTACACTCGGTTGTGCATGTCAAAACAATCACACATGCTTGGAAACACAACAACATATATGAGCACAGGCATTCATAAGGAAAACACGCAAACTGGCACTTGCGTATGACAAACAAACACATTGGCTTTGATGGTGATTAGTCAGGGCAACATCTGCAAGAGTCTCAACTCTCCTCCCATCGGTGACCACCTGCTCTCTGCATGGAGTCTGTTTAGTCAGGGACATGGTCACGTAACTAATAATGTGTAGAAAATCAGCATATACAAGTCACTTTCATGCAATGTTTCAATCTCGAGACAGCTTGTTATTAGGCATCTCGTAATGATGATGATATTGTTGATGATGATGATCATGTACGCAGTAGGATGCTTAGTCTCCCTCCTACAGAGTGAATACTGTTTTTATTCAGAACCACAGCTACATGAAGCTCCCATCTTTCAAGGTGTAGTTGGGATAAATAAAACATTTACATAATCTCCAATATGTCACCTTGGAAGAGCCGCTGTGAAGCTCAAAGTGAGCTGCTTTGGTCATCGACATCTAGGCAGTAAAGCAACCCTCTAACTCCCAGCTTGCCTAAAATTGGGCAATGTTGGATGAATAGGAGGCAGGCCAGCTCTAAGTATGAATCAAATTAAACTTCACCACCCATACATCTATCATGAAGGAGGAAATAAGCTTTAGAGTCTACTGTTTTCTAAGGTAGAAAGGGTTTAATTAATCTTTAATACAATGTAACCATTAAAGTTGTTAATATCTGTATGACAAGGTTAAATGTCACTTAGTAAATTATTACATGACTGACAGAACGGCATTGCACGTGGCCAGTATTGTTGTCAGCTGGTTCAGTCAGTATCGTTGCAGACTCGCTGTCGGGGGGCTTGACAGCCCACTCCCACTACCCGCTTACTTATTTGGAATGATCCAGGCCCTCCAGGAGTTGATGTGGATAGGGAGAAGGCGTGGTGGCCGGATTGCAGTGAGGGGATCAAAGACGAGCTAACCCGTGGTAAGGTAATTACCCTTGACCACCTCCCTCTTTCCATGCCCTGCCTCTCGCTGAATGCATCGGTGAGCTGAACAATGACACTTATGCAGGTAATTACTTCCCCTCATCTCTACCTGTCTCTCTTTCCCTTTCTTCAACACCAACTTCCTCCCTGTCTGCTCTCTATCACTTTTTCTCTTCCTCTCCCCTCTCAATTACCCCTTTCTTCCCTCTAATTCTCTCGCTGGCCCACCTATTTCTCTCATCTCTCGGTCTATCGCCCCCTCCCTGCCTGTCCCAGATGAAGTGATTAATCTTGTCCTTTCTGCTACCTGTAGACCCTCTGACCTTATTTAAAGGCAGAGCCCCCCCCCTTAACAATGGATGTGTTGTTATGATAGAGACAGACAGAGGGACCCTGCAGACTCTAAGGGAAGTTCACCTCTACCCTCAGGAGGGAGAATAAGCTTGTGTCATGGTTCAGATATGCGGAAATACTTCCCTGCAAATGCATTTAAGAACACACACCAAAACACATAGCATATACAAACAATATATAAGATCATATAATCTTAGCTGACGTCATTCTAATCTTAGTGGTAATTACCCTGTGCACACCTGTTGCTTGGATGGGTCGGTTTGTATCTAGAGAAAATGACATTGTTTCCTAATCATGGCAGGGAAACTGCCGTTTTAAGGGAAAGGAAGAGACACCTTTATGCATATGTGCTTTTCTTTGAAAAATGTAGCTGCCAGGTCAGGTTGCGAGTCAGATTTTACAACACATTGAGTGCATACAGAAATGTATGTGTGTGTTTTTGCAGGAATGAATGGAAAAGCTTATGTGCGCCTTCACTCTCTTTTACATACAAGCACACAATAACGCAGCAACAGCCTATTATTGTTCTCAAACACCCATAAAACTGTGGTTAGCTAGGGGGATTTCAGTCATTAATTAAATAAATTCAGGCCTGCTTGTTGTAGCTGGATTGCTTGTTGTTCTTAGTTGGCGATGACTGCCTTTCTCCATCACCTCTTCCCTTCTTGCTGTTAATCTCCCCAGCTACAACACAACTGTTTATTTGTTCAACAGCAGCAGACGCCTTATCTCTTCAATACTACCTCAACACACAGCAGTGCCATTATGCCATTAGCACCAAGGGGCTCTTTAACAGTGCAGCATGCCGCCGTGTCTTTGTTTAAGTTAATGGGCCGCAGAATGTTGAGTTACACAAGCCCTTAATGGTGCACCCTTCCAAAATGCTCACTCGTCTGGATGGAAGACGTTTTGCAATAACCAAAACAATCAAACTGGAACTTCCCCGCCCTCAAAGTTGGTTCTTGGCAGTGATTTGCCACTGGTTTGGCTGGCACAGTGTTCATACCATAACAGCTTGAAGGATTATTTATACTACCACAGTTGATAGTAATTCGGATTACTGATTCTGGCATATCAGAACAATAGTCTTTGTTTTGCAAGTCTCCAAAATTGCATTATATAAGAACTGGCTTAGGGACAACACATCTACACTTGATTTGTGTTATGCATGTAAGTTCTGAAGGTTTAGCAAAAAGGCTGCAGGGTGACATGGTGATTCTTCATCTGGAAAGCCAAAGTAAAAAAGATCTGAGATAAAAAAAGTGCTGCCTGACTCAACTGAACATCACACAAGGTTGAAATTATCCATCAAAGGGAAGAATTATATACAAATATAAAAATTGTTTTAAAAAATGCTACATTCCTTATTAATCATTATCTGCTTTTACAAATCTTACAACCACCAATTTTCCAATGTAACAAGGAGTTTTGCAATGAGATGGATATGCAGATGATATTATGTTTCCAGGAGTCCTGTGGCTGGTTGACTTGGTAAGGTTTAACAGAAACTGTTGTGCTTACTCACTGATGTCTACTCAAAGCTCTGGGAGGACCGCATTGTGTATGCTGTCATCACATTTTCCTTAAGTGGCACGTTGCTATGTAAAGCATGTATAGTTTTTTGTAAGGCTGCCAAGTGAAGAGTTGTGATTAGTCAGCATAATGTGTAAATCACAAGGGAACTCACAAAAAAAGGATGAAAACATATATTACGTTTTCACTGATGACGGAGGCCAACTGAACTGTATACTCCCCTGTTGTGTGACTCATTATGTGTATATCACAGTAAGATGGAAAACAGCTTTACGAGGCTGACTAAGTGGCTTATAGTTTAATGTCCAGAGTTTAAAGTTGAGCACAATCAGCCAAAGTTACTCACTGGTACTCACCCCACAGAGCTCTGTTGCTATAGACACAATGACAACTCCTTTTTTAAACCATCTAATTACATAAACACATAAGCACATACACACTCACAAGCAGACACACATACAATGCTGACAATAGGCCGTAGCATGACAGTGAGTAAGAGAGAGAAGGGGGAGAGGGGAAGGAGGTATAATTATACAGTGCTGAAGCATCAGGGAGGATATTTATGACATCAAAGCTCTTGGCACGTGCCCTGTCTTTCCCCAGAGGCATTGCAGGGACCAGGTCATGCCAGCTGCTGCCCATTTCTTCACATCAGCCTCCAAACTCAAGGAACAATGCTTGTTGTGTCCAACTTTATCAAGACTCACCACAAAGGTCCTCTTTGACGTTGAACAAACATCAGGGGTCCACTTTAAAAACTATGTTGGTGAGGTTAAACAATACAATCGGGCAACACACTTCATAAAACAACAGCTATATTGGTTTAAACTGGTGCCAAATGGAAAGAACACGATTAAAAAACTCAAAATTGAAATTCCTATTAACCTGCATTCACATATTTTGTGGTTAACAGACGCATGTGTTTGTTCCTGTTAAACCTAAAAGTTCTTATAGTACATGTCCTACTGACAAACTATGAAAAATGTTTCACATTGAGAAGAAGAATTGCATAGTTTCCTGTTGACTTTAGCGCAAATATAACAAATAAATATGAAATCTACATTGTGTTTTTTTATATTTCCCCACTGCTCATATGTTCGAGAGTTCTAGGTTGAGCTTTTTTTTAAAATTATTTTACAAGTTCCTGGTCTTTGTCTGGGCTGATGTGAACTTGCCTACAGTATATGCTGAGCACAGGGGTGGTCTTCGAGGTTTACAGGTGGCCATAACAGTTTACGGCTGGTGGCAATGACCACTTAGAGATGGTCTACAATGTTGAAGGGAAGAGGAGGCCAAGGCTAGGCGAGTAGAAAGAGACGCCTCATTTTTTTTCAACACTCAACTGCTCTTCATTGTCTGCCATTGGTTTTGGTCCAAGGGGCTCTGATACAATTCATAAGCTTGAAAAAAAAACAAAGTCCTCTCTTACGTTACAATGGATTGTTGCACACTGAAAACATTTTTAGACCTAGGATATATTAGACTCATGTCAGACTGATATTTCTGTGTTGAATCCAAGGTCTAATTGTGGGCTAGTGTAGGCACAGTGGAGATCTAAATAGTTGTAGTTAGAGTAGACAGTGTGATTACATAGTGAAAGTTATACTTAAAACCAACAGAGGCCAGGGTAAATGGACTTTTACTTATATAGCGCTTCATCCAGTCTCTTCGACCCCTCAAAGCGCTTAACATACTACATGTCATTCACCCCATTCACACCAATTCATACAGAGCAGTACACTTTTTGCTCTAGGTAACTACCTTTCACACACATTCATACACCATCGGCCATGCCATTGGGAGCAAATCGGGGTTAGGTATGTTGCCCAAGGATACATCGACATGTTGACTGCTAGGGCTGGAATCAAACCCACAACCTTCTGGTTGAAAGACAACTGCACTAACTCGCAGCCACAGCCGCTCAGGTGAGGCGAGCACACTGTGTTAAAACCACACACCTGGCCCTGGTGGGTTTATAAGAGGTGTAAACTTGGATGCATTCTGTTGCTTCAAAGTGTAAATGTATGTCTCAAAATGTGTACAGCTTAGTAGAGGAGCACCTGGGCCAAGCTGGTGATCTGTTTGACCTGAACTCTGCTGATGTCTAATCTCTACATTCAGATTCAAATGCAGTGCTGAGGTGCGTATTTTGCCTAAGTTTTGCCTATGTCCAAATCTATAATCTATATTGTCTATCTATGTTATTTATCTATAATACAGTGCTGAGAAGTTCCTTTTTTTACTCATAGATTCCTGGAGGACTGATTCTGTGTTGCTGTGGTAAAGGCTATGTGTAAATGGTCACTGTGATTCAAACAAACATAAGCAATAACTTGCATGACAGAGAAGAATGGATATACTGACTGACACAGTAGCTTTCCTGAAACCTTTGAGCCTAATTGAAGCAGCAGTCCTCAGATAAAATATCAGAATGAACTACCACTGAACTGGCTCTGGCACCTTGGACTCTACTAGCCTGCCATTGCCAACTTCATGAGAGGGCAATCCGGCCTTATCACCTCCTTACTATAACTAGTACCTAGAGCATCAGAGCTCTCCTCAAAGTGTTGTGTTGATGGCATGGCAACGGGAGGGTTTGGAAGTGATGTGTGGAAGTGCAATGAGGAAAAGCCAAAAAAATAGAAAGAACGACCATAGAAGAGAAAGAGTAAGAGAGATTTGATTGAGAAGAGTCCAGTGATGCTGAGATGCAGATGAAGGGAATACCAGACAGCTTTGGCTTCTAACCTTGATGAAAATCTTGTTCTCACACACACACACACACACACACACACACACACACACACACACACACACACACACACACACACACACACACAGTTCATGGCAATGGAAGAAAGGAACAGTAAAACAGTGAGAAGAGAAGGAGTGGTTGACAGGAGGATGTGAGGAGAAATGAGGATGTGTTACAGGGTGGAGAACAAACACCAAAATAATTTGACAAGATCCCGACTGTAAACATATGCCTCATCAGAATCTTTGATGTTTAAAATCATAGGATTATCGTATTCTTCTTCGGAGAACAGCTGAATCATGTTCCAGGCAAAGTAATGATAGCACAGTAAGGTTAGTTAAGGTTACTTGTGGGCCAATGTCATATTTTTCATGTCTATACATATATTTAAAAAACTGAGCAGTATTAAGAAAGAGGATAAAAGTACGACTGACACTCGCTTAGTCCCAAACTACATTGCTGGCATTATGGTGCAATTTATAAAGGTTCCCTGCTATCCACTTTTCAGACTGCTGTTCAGTGTGACATGGCTGTTTTACAGGCCTACCTGATGAGCCGACACACACCACCTGCTGCAGCAGCCATGATGTCAGCCTTGAAACATCACAAACATGTCCAACCTTGCAGTCACTACCATTCTTTCCTCTCCCTTTCCCTCCTTTTCCATTCCCTTTATTGCATTTGGTCAGTATAAAGATTAAGCTGCTATGCTATGCTGTTAACTTCCCTAGAATGTATTTTTTCCTCTGTTTACTTTTACTTTTTTTTAGTGTCTTGTCTGTTTAGAGTAAACTTCAGTCCCAAACATTTTCACACATTTCCTAATGCCCTCTGTCTCCGATGTTTGTCGCCTCAGGACAGGAAAAAGCGAGCTCTTCCTCCACTTAGAGAGAAAAGTGGTCAGGCTGAATCAGGCGATGACAGGACTAAGCCTCTACCTCTCTGAAGTGTCTACAGGGGAAGTGTCACTGGAATGAGGGAAAGAGACAGTGAGAAAGACAGAGAGTCAAAGAGAGAAGTATCCCCTTTCCCCGGGATACAACAAAAGAGTAATTCCACTGAATGCACAAAAAATATATCATACACAGATTCAAAAAAACTCCACTTTGTGTACAGGTGCCAAAAGTTCCGATCTCTTTCTTCCTCCCACCCTGACTGACTCACACACACACACACACACAACACACACACACACACACACACACACACACACACACACACACACACACACACACACACACACACACACACACACACACACACACACACACACACACACACACACACACACACACACACACACATCCTGACACGTCGCTAAACATCACAAGAGATGCCGCTGTCCCGCGGGCATGTCTTTTTCTTTCCCCCGCCCTTCCCTCCCTCCCTCATTCCCATCTCACAGAAGACAAGCCCTGGAACAAGATAAGCATTTGAGAAGCAGATCGGGACACAAATTGTCTTTTGTTGGGGTTTAAATCTGAGAGGTGTTTACACAACATGGCACATTATGCATGCACGCTCAAACACATACTAGGTATATACACTGAATTTGAGACGCAGAGCATGCCCCAGGCTCGGAGGAAGAGGGAGGGGAGGAGGAGAAGATGACTAGATAGAGCAAAGTGAAGAACGGGGCATCAACTGTAGAGAAGCTTAAGGCTAAAACTGTACTGTACTCATGTGTATGTGTAAATGTGTAAAAATCCCATCAGGTTGTGTTGTGGGCAGTGAGGTAATAGGTGCACCGGGTGCATCGAGGAGAGAGAAATAGTTGACATTCAATAGCTGACATCTGACTGACGTAAGGCATTCCCTGCTGTAAACAGACGGCCTCGTCAGACACACAGCGTTCAGACCTGGACAGTGTAGAGCAACCCACCAGCACCTTATGCATAATGTGATAACACCCTGGAATGTGCTAATGTTAGCACCATGCTAACTGGAAACCTCGTTTTACTGTTACAACAAAGCATGGAAACTCGCTGTACACAAGGAGTACCATATTTTGCCTCATTTTAAACAGTCAGGTTTCATGATTATTTGTTTGCAATGTGAATAGTGCTAATGGGTGCTAAAAACTCAGACAAAGAAAAAAGTTATTTTCTTTGCTTTGAACTATTTCAAGATTTGCCATGAAAGTGTGGAAAGACTATTTTGTAAACCACAAAATATAAATATATATATTAAATAAATAAATAAAACACTGGAAATTATCAAGACATGCAGTGACTTTCTATCTGGTTTGAAATTTGTCTTCAAAAAACAGCTTTGTAAAATCACCTGCTCTATAATAGCCTCAGTTCTAAAACACAAGCTCCATTAGACATTTAAACTAGAATGGAAATGGGCTGAGCACCTCTGATCAAAATAAAACTCGACCGGAGTGACACTCACAAACCAACGACGAGGTCATGGGAGAATTAACGCCCTATAACAAGACTGTTGTCTGTGCCTGTACACTGGAACCTATCACAGTAGCATAGACAAAGCAGACGGGATGTATACAATAGGAGGCCATGGGCCAACTAGGGCTATTCTGTAGGGTGCTGGGCTGCTCTGTCCCCGGCGAATGTGTGGTGGTCAGTGTGTGGGACGTGCTCTGGGCCTAACTGGGCTTAAAAAGCACTGAAGGGTTGCAGGAACATCACGTCCCCACAGCAGGGGCAAATTCTGGCTAGGAAGTCACTGTCATGCACACTCGCACATTTACCCTACATATTCATTCGCACGACATGAAACGTGGCACTGTGCACGATCACAAACGCCCTGAGTGACATCTTAGCAATGTACTTAACACACAGATTGGGGTGAGATTGAAGTGGGTCTGAACTTCTCCCACGGTTGACATTTGATCCAATTACAACACGGAACTAAAGCGTAGGCCACTTTATCTCCTTTCTATTTTATTCTACGGCAAGACAGAAATGTCCATGCATTGTACATTTAAAACACAATAATTGCATGTGGGTCAGTAAGACCTGCACACACACTTGAGTAAATAGTAAAGGAAATAAAACTTTGTGTCATTGTGCAGAATTCAAACCTGTTTAGCAGTTTTTCAGCAGTGTGCAGCATTCAAACATACAACTAAAATTGAGTAAAATAACCAAACATCCTGTGTTACTGGTGCTTCTACTACTTTTTTTGTCAAGACTTGTCAAAATAGTTTTGTAGCACAAAGATTCTCTCACTCATGCTCACGCTTACACACTCATATACACACCTACACACACAGACACACACACATTCACATTGATGGTGTAAGCAGCTGAAAAGGCAAGGATGAATCATGGTGAGCTGGAAAACTGTCCTGCACAGACTCTGGGGTACATTTTGGAGGGAATAGAGCTTTCTAAAGGCTCTCCAGACACTACTACATGACTCACTACTTTGTAAAGAGTTGGATGGAGTGAAGGATAGAGAAAGATGACAGGGGGCGGAAGAGGTAGCGGGGGAATGGTTTAAACACAGCAGAGGGTACAAGAGAGGACAAAAGTTTCCAAGAATCTGCGTAGTGCAGTGTGTGTGTGTGTGTTTGTTTGCACTGGTTAATGTGCATATATGTTTATCTGCACTAGCTTGTAAGCATGCATGTACAGATATGAGCTTCCTGCAAATGATGTGTGTATGTGTGTGTGTGTGTGTGTGTGTGTGTGTGTGTGTGTGTGTGTGTGTGTGTGTGTGTGTGTGTGTGTGTGTGTGTGTGTGTGTGTGTGTGTGTGGATATGTTCATGGGCGTAAAGGTTAAGTAGTCTGAGTTGAGGGAAAGATGCAGTGTGCTGGGGGAGGTGAGACTGCTGGCCTGTTAGTCCCTGTGCTGGATGATGGTGGGGATGGTCGACGTTCAGTCAGGCCTGCAGCTCTCCTGTGGAGAGTGACCTCATCGCCTGGCCCCTGGCATTGTGGCAGCAGCACAAAGCCATGCAGGGGACGGAGAGAGAAGACTGTGGGGGAGGGACTGGATGTAAGTGTGGATGTATATGTGAATGAGTCTACATGACTGAGAGAGGGAGAAAGACAGGAAGAGAAAAACGGAGAGAAAGTGGTGAGTTCTGAAAAGGGGAAAAAGAGGACCACCGGGTTCTCAGGAAGACTGGGGATGAGAACACACAGAGAGTCAATGAGGGAAGTACCAAGACAGGAAACACAAACATACATGCAAACAAATACACTTAACAGCACACAACAGAAACCTGCTCATTTGTTCGTGCGATTATTGAGTTGCCTGCCATAAAATACAAATCTCAGCCCCAGTCAAACATACTCACTAGTCTCACAGCTGAACACACAGAGACACAAAGAAACAGGTTCATTCAATGACGGGAAAAGTAACACAAATAGCTGCAATACAGTGACGGCAGGGGACTTCCTCAATAGTGTCTCCAAAATGACGAGAAAAAGAGATTATAATGGGAGAAAACAAACAGTCATTCATTCAGTGCCACTATATCCTGTTTCCCCTGCACTTCATACTGCCAGGAAGCATTCAGGGTGTCATATAAGAGGAGGTAACTGTCCAAGCATTTGGCCGACAATAATCCTGTTCTTGTATTTGTTTTCGAGTGCAAGAACTAATGTGTCTGATGAGTGAAAGCAAAGCAAAGACTCAAGCGACTTCACTTCTGTATTATCTGTGTGTGGCAAAAACACCCCCTAGGGGCTGCTTTGTGGTAACTGCACATTTTGAGTGTCAATTTGTATTGGAGCTTCAACAAACAATTTAAAATCATAAAAATGTTCTCTAAAATAAGTCAGAAAATTATGAAAAATGTCCTTCATTCTTGTATCTTCAGTCCAAAACTCAAAGATATTCAGTTAAATGTGACATAAAACAGAAAAAGGCAGGAAATCTTCATATTTGAGAGCCTAAAATGCATGAGAAATTGGCTACATTTTACTTAATAGATAATCAGAATAGATAAAGTTTCTTCAAGCAACAATAGCAGCTCTAGTTTACATGAAGATGTTGATGGAGATGTATGTCGTATGTGTAACTATGCATTTCATCATAGTTTTAGAAATAGCAAGTCTGTGTTTCGATGTGAACCAATTCTCCAGAGCACAAACCTCAAGTTCCACATCTATCGATTCAAATGAGTGAGCTATCAGATATGATGATGACAGTGGTTATAATGTGATATGCCTACGCAGCACTCTATCTCACATTGAATCCTCTTTGTTGTTTTGTCCCTTCACACAATCCTTAAATAAACTCCAGCTGGAACTCGAGATGAGGCGGATCCCTCTCGGGCACTTTTTAGTGTCTTTCACTTTGCTATTGTTTGTTTATTTGGGTTTTCTATCTCTCACTGAGTTATTTATTATTGTTTTTACACCTCTTTAAGCACAAACATGGACATGCACACGCACACAGAGACACACACACACACACACACACACACACACACACACACACACACACACACACACACACACACACACACACACACACACACACACACACACACACACACACACACACACACACACACACACACACACACACACACACACACACACACACACACACACACACACACACACACACACACACAGACAAAGAGTGCCAGTACACTAAAGATGTTCCCTGTCCATCGGCAGGGGCTAGTGGGAAAGGTGCAGAGGTCAGGGTTTAGGGGTCAAAGATCATCTAATCGGTCACTTCATCAACTCATTACTCTGCTTGTTAATTAGAGGATTAAAGCCGGCAGGATGAGGTAAGCATCACCTCTTTCCAAACCTTCCCCCTATTGTATCCATTGCTATAACATGTTAACTGCACATGTTTTAAGTTCTGCTTCTTTCAGATATATATATTGCAATTGGGTCCTGGCCTGAAAAGATGTAACAACTCCTCTTACCAGATGGCAATATTATTTTAGAATATAGCAAACTCTGCCAAGGCGGCTCAAGGAATGGGATTCACAGGGCCACATCATGCCTGCCAGAATATTTATGTGGTTACACTGACAGCAGAGCTTCTTGTGTCTCTGCTGTCCCAAGGAGAGTGATTGCTGGTACTGTATGAGGGACTAAGATTAATGCATGTAGAAAGGAGCTCTATGTGTGTTTTGTTTGTGTCAAGGGAAAAATAAATGTGTTTCTGACAGATTACACAGAGGAGTCTCTTTCCCTTTTATTAATCCCTCTCTAAATGTGACCTCAAATTAGTGCTTCTGTGTCCGTCTCAGCCTGCCTTCCCTTCATCATTGCACTCAAGCATTAAGTGGGTGATCATCAAGGTCATTTTTTCCAAGTGTGCAGAAAAGCTGAAAAAAAGGCCAACAATAACTCCACTCTGCTATCATAAATCTCATTTCATACAGTATAATTCAATAGAAAGTTAGATAACAAACACTAATACAGTAGAAACTGAAGGAATGAGTGTTTAAACAGGCGATAGCGGTACTGACCATATTGAAAGACTGATTCACAATGGGCATATAACCAGGGGAAGTGGTGGGGAGATAGGCAGGCAAATCTCTTCTAAGGGTGCACCTGGACAAACAGGCTCGAGGCATGCATATGTGCAAATAAGTATACACACACACACACACACACACACACACACACACACGTCTGTAAACTTGACATCCATATCCAAATGCAGAACCGTCTGTTATCAGCCTGGCCTTTTCTTGTCAAAACTTTAATCATAAAATTATCCTCCAAGCGCTGTTTCTTAGCTGGAACAGAATAATCACACATCCTGATGGTGAGATACGATAACAGTTTGAGTCGATGTGATAACAACTACAGTATAGTTACAGTGTTGAGACAGGTGGTTGCATGCTGGTTTGAGTGTTAGTAAAGTAGGCTTGGCACAATGTGAAATAAAACACCTGTTCCCAGCTTATCGTGTGTGTGTCTGTTCGTTAGGGCATATCATAATGGGGTCATTATAGCAGCTAATGGGAAGCAAATACAGGGGTCCACCCACTGGCCCGCTGGTAATTCAGACATCAGATCAGGGACCAGCCAAGGTCAAACAGATAAACAGACGGAGAGACTGTCCCCTAATGTGGATTATATATTCATTCCCTTACGGTTTGTATTTCCAACAAACCATGACCTTTGTTCAGCAAAACAAAGTATTTCTTATAAAATGCAAACTACCGCAATGCCCTAGTGTATGTGTTCTTTAATGAAATCTCAATCATTTTATTTCAAATACTCTACAAAAAAGTTTGCGTAACTATCTCTTCATACCTATGACTCCTCAGCTCACCTTTTGATTACATAAAAAGTGTTGAATTTGAAATCTGGAAGGTAGAAACGTTTTCATGTTTCTGAGGAAAGATGGAGTACACACACGCGTGCGGCTGGTGGAGCTCAGAAACTTTTCTGCCATAAAGTTTGACATATGGAATGGTGTGTTAATCAGAGACTTAACGCTCCCAGCTGGAGCAGTCTCACTGAGATCACAGCCTGACATGCATACTTCAGAATGTCCTGCCTGTGTGTGTGTGCTTCTCATGATAATGTAATGTAATCCCTGTCATCTTTTGTAGTGAGGGGTGGTATTTGTGTGCTTGGTTTTTCACGTGTGTGTACAGAGTGCGGTTGCATGTGTTCTATATGTTTGTCTTCCTAAACCTATCCATGACTTAACCCTTTCAATTTCCATCCAACTATTGTTTATATAGTTTACAGCAATGATGCGCTTGATCTCCTCTGAGAAAGCTGACTGTTGAGAGGGATAAAGAGAGCAAAGAGTTTGGATTTAAAAAGCAGGAAGAGAGGCAGGAGCACATAAGAGTTGCAGAGGGGTGGAACATGTCCAGGGAAAGTTAACCTCCGGAATTTCTACTTTAAAAGCTAAATCCTTTAATATCAATACTAATTCAATTAAAACAACATACAAAAGGTATTCTAGCACACTATATATATTCCAAACATATCTTTATTTTGAATGTATATTCACTCTCAAATGGAGCAACCATAAACTAACCACATTTCCTCCAAGGATCAATAAAGTTTTTCTGATTATGATTCACTTAAGCAGAGTAAAAATAATACATTAAAAAATGTATTATGACTTGTTTAGTTTTTTGGGTAAATGAACGCTTTTGCTCTTTCCACTTCCTCTTAACGCCTTTCTATATTCTCTGTTGTCATTCTCCGTCCAGACTGTCGCAAACACGAGATATGATCGAAGCTGGACCCCTGGCTAGTGCTGTCTTAGTGTAAAATAATATCCTGCAATGCATGAGTGGAGGAGAGCTTCACAGCTGAAATGTATATATACTGCATGTATATACATACATTTGTGTGGTTATTGGTGTTTGGAGGAGTTGCTTCAATGCTGGAATTATTGCAATAGAATTTAATGACATACCAATACTGTGGTAGAATAAGTGGTTGATTAACGCACGTCCGAGCAATACACTTAAATAACCCTGACATACTTGCAACCCAACTTTCCGCTGTGTGTAAGGACAAGGAAGCTAACACACACACTTGCAGTTAAGCATTATGGTATGTAGCATTTTACAGAAAGTCAAGGAATGGCATTGGATATAGATATTAACAACAAAGTGATTAACATGTTGAGGATTAGATTTGTACATCTGATGTTTAAACATGATCAATATAGGAAACAACATATTTTGGGCTGTGCTATAGACTTAAACTGCATACAGATGTGTGAAACCACAGCACAATGTAGTACTGCTGCAGAAGCAAAAACAATTTGACAAGAAAAAAGCACATTTGAAAGGAGAGAAGACCGCCTTGTAAACTTGTCTTTTATTTATTTCAGTGAAAAAAATGCAATGCTCATAGAACCAGCAGTCTTCCTGAATTCCTAGAGAGGCAGATAAGTAACTTAAGACAGGTTGAGAGAGGATAAGACAACATGGAAACAGAGGGCTACAAAGGGAAAAAAGTGATGAAAGGAAAAAGAGTGCATTGGAGAGCGCAGAGAAACAAAGAGGGCTTCATTGTGTTGGATGCTAGTCATTACTGAAGGAGCCGATAGCATAATATAGTGCTAATGGGGGAACAAATCGTGTGGTGTTCAGCTTACATAACTGCTGACTAACTAATCACACAAAATGTTTCCTTGACACGCAGGCAGGTTTATGCCCTCTCCTTTCAGCCCTTAAACAAAAAAAGCCATTTTGTGAATGTTGTGGGGGAATTTACTGAACAAGATTTAAAACGTTTTTCTTTGCATGAAACCAACTGCTATCCAGCAATGAATGCCCTGACCCATCACCTTTCTGTCAAGCAGAGCCCCATACCTTTTCACCCAATGAGACCACATGTGCAAGACTACCTGATGACCTAAATGGCCAGCTGTTTGCAGAACGAGGGAGAAGTGAGGAACAGAGAGGGAGTGAATGTGAGAGGACTGTGCAGTGAGACTCCATCTGCTAATGTGCGTCAGTCTTTGACAGTTCTGGCACATCTAAAGAAGCCAATGTACTTCATGCTGTGACTTAATCAATGCCAAAGCAGAAAGCATCAATGTGCAAAAATGATTACTCTCAAACTTGGTGATACAGTGGGGAGAACAAGTATTTGATACACTGCCGATTTTGCGGGTTTTCCCACTTACAAATCATGCAGAGGTCTGTATTTTTTATCATAGGTACTCTTCAACTGTGAGTGACGGAATCTAAAACAAAAATCCAGAAAATCACATTGTATGATTTTTAAATAATTAATTTGCATTTTATTGCATGACATAAGTATTTGATCACCTACCAACCAGTAAGAATTCTGGCTCTAACAGACCTGTTAGTTTTTCTTTAAGAAGCCTTCCTGTTCTCCACTCATTACTTACTATTAACTGCACCTGTTTGAACTCGTTACCTGTATAAAAGAGACCTGTCCACACACTCAATCAAACAGACTCCAACCTCTCCACAATGGCCAAGACCAGAGAGCTGTGTAAGGACATCAGGGATAAAATTGTAGACCTGCAGAAGGCCGGGATGGGCTACAGGACAATAGGCAAGCAGCTTGGTGAGAAGGCAACAACTGTTGGCGCAATTATTAGAAAATGGAAGAAGTTCAAGATGACGGTCAATCTCTCTCGGTCTGGGGCTCCATGCAAGATCTCACCTCGTGGGGCATCAATGATCATGAGGAAGGTGAGGGATCAGCCCAGAACTACACCGCAGGACCTGGTCAATGACCTGAAGAGAGCTGGGACCACAGTCTCAAAGAAAACCATTAGTAACACACTACGCCGTCATGGATTAAAATCCTGCAGCGCACGCAAGGTCCCCCTGCTCAAGCCAGCGCATGTCCTGGCCCGTCTGAAGTTTGCAAAAGACTTTCTGGATGATCCAGAGGAGGAATGGGAGAAGGTCATGTGGTCTGATGAGACAAAAATAGAGCTTTGGAGGAAGAACAAGGATGAGTACAACCCCAAGAACACCATCCCAACCGTGAAGCATGGAGGTAGAAACATCATTCTTTGGGGATGCTTTTCTGCAAAGGGGACAGGAAAACTGCACCGTATTGAGGGGAGGATGGGGCCATGTGTCGCGAGATCTTGGCCAACAACCTCCTTCCCTTAGTAAGAGCATTGAAGATGGGTCATGGCTGGGTCTTCCAGCATGACAACGACCCAAAACACAAAGCCAGGGCAACTAAGGAGTGGCTCCGTAAGAGGCATCTCAAGGTCCTGGAGTGGCCTAGCCAGTCACCAGACCTGAACCCAATAGAAAATCTTTGGAGGGAGCTGAAAGTCCTCATTGCCCAGCGACAGCCCCGAAACCTGAAGGATCTGGAGAAGATCTATATGGAGGAGTGGGCCAAAATCCCTGCTGCAGTGTGTGCAAACCTGGTCAAGAACTACAGGAAACGTCTGCTCTCTGTAATTGCAAACAAAGGTTTCTGTACCAAATATTAAGTTCAGTTTTTCTGATGTATCAAATACTTATGTCATGCAATAAAATTCAAATTAATTACTTAAAAATCATACAATGTGATGTTCTGGATTTTTTTTTAGATTCCGTCTCTCACAGCTGAAGAGTACCTATGATAAAAATTACAGACTTCTACATGCTTTGTAAGTGGGAGAACCTGCAAAATCGGCAGTGTATCAAATACTTGTTCTCCCCACTGTATGTATATGCTGCTATAGGAGATTACCAGTATTGTACATCATATAGGACAAGCTTAAGTCACATGCACCTTCTCAGGCACATTTCTATCCCAAACTCTATGAGAACATGCGTTGTTCTCTACAACGCATGTGGGCCATTTATTCATTCATTTTTGACATTGGCCATACATCAATACACTTCTGTCTTCAGGAGCAACAACCACAACATAACCGCAATGTGACCGAGCCACCAGCCAGCCGTCCAGCATCATCAGCTGAAAGTGAAGAGTGAGAGAAAACAGGAAGTGTGAGGGAGGCTGTAAGAGCGAAGAAGAGAGATGAAGAGAGCATAGCCAACTAACTGTCATGTCACAATACAATCCAGCAAATCCGACAAGGTTTTCCCTAGCTTAGAGCCTTCAGCGCTGCGAGCTGCATGTTCAACCACAAATGACACAATAACGAATTCCTGCACAGCATTAATGGTTGATGCTAGCTGTGTGTAGCGAGACAGCAAACATGACAGCAAGTCGAAAAATGTTTACATCATGCATGCTTTCACAGGCCGATGACAAAGCCATTACATAGCTTGGCATGCCAAAAGGCCTTAAGTATATTAGAACCTCATGGTTTACAGTCTACTGCCACATATTTTTGTGGTGTAACTCTAATCTGCTGCATCAGCCACCCAAGAACATGTTTTTTCAGACTGTCCGGATCCATCATATGTTGCACCCAGCTCGGGCCTGCTTCTGAAACACTGACATGCAATCAGAGGCCTGCGTGCCGATGCCGAGGAAGCACGGTAAATTCTCAGCTGACAAAAGACCGAAAAGAGTGTGTTTTGGGTTCGGTCTGTGGAGGATTTAGCCAACAGGAAAGCTCCGGTGTTTTCCTCCCCATGGGGCATAATGGATTCTCCCCGCCAATGAAACCCTATTCCCACTGCCAGGCTGGATCGCCTTCACTGGAGAGCTGGGACAGATGGAAGGATGGCGTGAGGGTGTTTGAAGAGATGAAGAATGTGAAAGAATAAGATGGCAGGAAAAGACAGGGATAAAGGAAAATTGGCAACCCTTTCCCTCTGAGACCACTATGGAGAATCGTTGATTTCTGAGCGTTGTATGTCAGCACCACCGCCCACATCTGAATGCACAACTTGATACTGACATATATACAGCGTACCATAACAACCAACCAAACAACCGATTACAAAACACAGACACATCCAGCTGCAACCTTCCCCACCATTTGCTGCATACCCCTCCTCTTCTGCTACAGCTGTCCATGTTCAAACCTCAATCGCTCTGCTCACTGGAGATGCTCCCAAAGCAGGCAACACTGGCACACAGTGGCCATGAGGGCAATACAGTAAACTGGAACAATGGCCTGTACATGATGTTATCGACTTACGAACTTCCCATTTTGATTGCTGGCACTACACTGGGTGTTGTGCAAACATATTTGATCTATTAAAAGTGTCAGTTGTACCTTCTTTCATTGTCGTCCAGGTGAGCGAACAGCACGTTCTTGGAGATGGCCTTGGCCAAGGCGGTCATGGTCTTGTAGTCCTTTGGGATCACCTGTGTGGACAGTGTGATAGTATCCATTACATTAAGGGAGACTGCATTGCTATGCAGGTGGACACATAAAACAAAAACAGCACAAAAACATAATAGGCCGACTTCAAAAGCAGCCTAAATTGAGTAATTAAAGAGCAGTATATTGGCAAACTCTAAAAGGAATATCCCACACATGAGTCTGTGTATTTTTGGGAAAGCCCATCTGTTCAGGGATTACACTCAAAATGTCACAGAGCTCTTAAAAATTCACAAGAGGCTTGAAGTCATTCATAAAACATGCATTTCCATGTCCCAGGCCCTCTGTGTGTGTGTGTGTGTGTGTGTGTGTGTGTGTGTGTGTGTGTGTGTGTGTGTGTGTGTGTGTGTGTGTGTGTGTGTGTGTGTGTGTGTGTGTGTGTGTGTGTGTGTGTGTGTGTGTGTGTGTGTGTGTGTGTGTGTGTGTGTGTGTGTGTGTGTGTGTGTAAAGGGAATGGCAAAAGTCTGAAGCCACAACAAAGCCACAGATGTCTGTATTTATAAACCGGCATCCTAACCTAAGATCCTTATACCATGGGTTGAGAGAGGCAAATGTAAAATAAAGAGAGAAGGAGAAAAAGTTAAAAGACTAAATTAAACTCTTGTTAGTACAGCATAAAACGAGTGATCATGAGTGTGTACGTATGTGCATGTGTTTTGTCTCTAGTGGTGAGGGAGAAGAGGGGGTAGGCTGTAATTATGTTAAAGCAACAGATGTCTCCACATGAAGACGACCACGCAGCACTGTGCACAACATGGACACTACCACATCACATATCAAGTACAAATGTATCTATCTGCAGTATTGAGCCCGGCCACTCAGTGGACAGAAAGAGAAAGAGGCTGGATTCTGTAACACAGAAGGGAGTAGGTGATAGAAGTCTTAGATTCAGATTTTTAGGGCATCCACTATATCATTGTTCATAAGATCCAGTTCCATAACCCAGAGATCATTAAATGTAAGGGATTGCTGCCAGCTTTTTACAGTAACTTGTCAGTGTGATGTCTCGATATTCTGTTACAGCAAAGTGGGGTTAGGGGGGGGCTCTGGAAAGGGTGAATTTTTGATGATTTACCAGCAAGCAGCCAACAAACAGTGATGGGCAAGTTACTTCCAAAATGTAATACAGTACATATTACCTATTACTGTCTTTTTAAAGTAATAACTCACATTACATTATTACTGTCTCTGAAATGTAATGCGTTACACTACTTTTGCGTTACTTTGAGTTACTTTCACCAAAAATAACTGCAAAAGTATGGCTTTAAATGCTAAATGTAGTTTATAGCAGCTCATTAATTACAGCTATCTATGGCAGTATGCTGAAATTAAACGTATGCTCCATTTAAGTGGGCTGAATAATATTTGATACCGGTAACATTAAGTCGCTGTGTGTTATTAATAACATGTTAGTGGAGCCTCTGCACGGCCCTGTGACCTGCTGTATATGAACGAGTCTCTATGGCAGTGTTAGCTCACCGTGTCGGAATGTCTCGCGATGTTTGTGATTTCTTAAAAACAAAACACCACATCATTTTGGGTTCAAATGTGTTGTAACTGCGTTACTGAGAATTGTAACGGGTATTATATTACCCACATTTCAGAAGTAATGCGTTATATTACTGCGTTACAGCAAAAAGTAATACATTACCGTAACTCTGTTGCTTTTGTAACGCGTTACACCCAACTCTGCCAACAAATGATGTGGCTATGTGATGTTATGCCTGTGAGAAGTTATTGCCTCCCTCTGAAAGATCGATATTTTCGATTAGAAGCGTAACATACTGTATGATGTGAGTCAGATAAATGCTTGGAAGAGCCAAAGTTAATCATTTAATGCCAAAAACCCAAGTTGGAGGAATTATCTGACATCCCATTTTGTTCCCACCTTGTCAAGAGTGTCCACACGTGTTCCCATCAATCTGATGCCAGCCCTCATTCTGCTAATGTGATCTCCGGGCCGACAGGGTTTTAAAATGTATTACGACTCATGGCGCTTCGCAGCAAAGCTCTTTTTAATCCGAAGAGCTGGGCAAACTAATTGTTGGTGTTCTGTTTAACAGCTGCTGATTTTCAATGGCCAGTCCTTAATGGAATAGATGATGTCGGATGTTGTTGGCACATAAAGTGTGTGTCTATATGTACAGTATGTGTGTGTGTGTGTGTGTGTGTGTGTGTGTGTGTGTGTGTGTGTGTGTGTGTGTGTGTGTGTGTGTGTGTGTGTGTGTGTGTGTGTGTGTGTGTGTGTGTCCAGATGAAATGCTCTCTCATACTGAGGCAATATTGTCCTTTCATCTTCTAATTCAGTTTGAATTAACTTTATGATGAGTAATCACATTAGCTGATGTGGCTGTTTGAGTCGTTTCATGTGAAGCTTTATGCTAGAGTGTGTGTGCCTGTGTGTGTGTCAGCCTGTGAAATAGTGATGGACAGTAAAGAGGATGAGGCTGGAGATGGGTTAAGGCTTTTTGCCACGAAACATAAATGTGGCTGCTGTTAAAAAACTCAGAGCCATAAACACTTATGCATGTGGGTGTGTGCACACACCTGAAACACACATACACGCACACACACTGCATGCTCCAGTGGCCATGCTATTACAGCGTGGTGATGGGAGTTCATGCGGTTTTGTCATGACCGAGCAATTAATGGCGCGTCAAGTTAATTATAAATGAACAAGCATGGCAGCGATCCAATGGCTACACTGTTCGGATGTATGTACACTATATGAGCTTGTGGGTGTACAGTATGTGTGTGCCGGACTGTGCAAAGTTGAGTTATAGTTTCTGGCAAAAGAGAACCCTTTCCAATAACCTGTGGAATGGACACATGACATGTTGCAAGCTGACAGATCTCTTTACCAGCCGCCTTGCTGTCCAGAATAAAAAAGATGAAGTCGCTTTACAGAGAAATGACTTTAGCTTATTTTCCCCTTTTCACCTCTCAACTGTATTGTATTTAAAACTAGAGTTATACAAGGATAACTGAACAAAAACATTGTAAATTATTCTCGGATTTTGTGTCAAGCTGTGTGTTTATATGCACAGCTTTCTGCAATAACCTGATTTCTTGAACAGCATGAGCAACCTAGATTTTAAGATCAGGGTAAGTGATGCATAAGAGAAAAAAAGCTAGAGGGCTCCAGGAGAAAGTCGATTTCAGTGTATACATTTAAACATGATTCTTATCAATATATAACATGTATACCTGGTATACCATGTGCCTGACATACTGTAGAGTAAAGCTAGTAAAAGTTCCCCAGGTCAGCAAGATAACTGATTACATAATGCATTGCCATTGTATAAATAATTGCATTCGAAGACTTAAAACGACAGAAGTTGCCTCAGTTTCTAAAGATGAATTCTTCATTATCTGTTTCAGTATCTTGCTTCCTTGTGTGCATTTGAAATAAACGAAGGGTAATTGATAAAATGAGGGGTTCGATTTCATGTATTTGTTTGTATTTTTACTAGAGCAAAGTAAATAAATCTGTGAGTGGAGACCTGAGTGGGAGTCCATCACAGTCTATCTAATATGACACAGTCAAAACTCAGCATCATTTCAGCAGCTGACTCACAGAGTATTTTTCTCCAAATAAATTCACGTATCCAAGTCGGTTCACTAATTGCTGTCATGCATTTCCACCGCTTATCTCCTTTCCCACTGTCACGATGTTTCAATGAATCCATCACATTGGTGCTCTTAAGTGGGTGTCAACAGAATGACAGTTCCGTATCTAGCAAATAAACAACAATCAACCTCGATGACTGCTTGATGTTTCCATTGGTAAGAGAGCGTATTTTGGATGAATAAGCTCCCTTTCACTGATGTTCGTGTTATTTCAGATGTTATTGTATGTTTGTTGCTTGAGTTCTTGTGTGTATCTGTGTGCTGAATTTTAATAAGCAAGCCTTTGTGTGGATGTTTGCGGATGCATCCATCTTCCTACACTGACCTTGCGTACGTAGCTGACAGCATCCTCTTCAGTGTAGACCTCGGCACTGACCCCTCCCCTGCGGCGCCGGGCCTTCACAACAGGATTGGGCGGTGGGGGAGAAACCTCGTCATCGTGTGAGTCCGACTGGCTGTTAGATTTCTGGCGTGCCATGATCTGCTTGCATTCTTCCTGTAAAAACAACAAGAAAGACATGATGGTTAGAGGGGCAAGCATTTAGAGAGGGAGAGGATAAACATTTTCCGTAGCGGTCGAAACAGTGAGTCTTTTGACAAAATCTTTAAATGCGTTCAAAGGACATGTGTATGGAAATAGATGTGACTGCTTTTGAAGCTTCAGGCAAGAAAAACAAGATCATCTGAGAGCTTCAGCTTGTCTTTTGCATCACGGATAATCACATGAAGTTGGGATGACAATCCTCTCTTGAGACCCTTTTTAACATCAAGCATCATGTGGATTCTTAACCAGGTCAGAAAACATTACAGGTTTGTATAACCGTCAGAGAAAGTACAGTGGACATGTCCTAGTTCTGAGTGCATGCTGTCTGGACATCTGGCTGCTATGGTATGAAATGAAAGGCATCAAATATTAATATCCACAGGCCTGAACATGCAGAGTGAGGAAGGCTCAGCCAGGTACTCTCTTCCTCTCAGATAATGAACAGCAAGGAATAAAGACATCAAAGCCAGGACAGGGTGCCTCCATCTGGCTTTGTTCTAACTGCTGAACAATCTGCAGGTAATTAATTATTGATTCCACATTTGATTAACACATTAGCATAAGTATGCAATAAAACCACTGTAAGCTTGTTAATGTGTGAGAGCACCGTGGGACAAGTGCAACAGGATAGCAAATATAGCCAACATCCACGGCTTTGTGTGTTTCTACCAACAACTGACTAGTGTGCATTTGTGTGTTTGTTCTTTTATCTGGGTGCATTAGCGCGTCTAATGGCACAGTGGGGATTGAGTTGGCAGCAGCATTATTCACCAAGCACATATTTTGGTACGGTAACAATTTCATCTGTTAGCTGCTTTACTGCTTTGCTGCTGTGTCCACAAAAACAAACAAAATGTGTCTCAGGGACAGAGCTCCAGACAGACATGTAGCAAGAGGTGGCACTCTCACAATGCAGTACAGAAACACAGCACTGACATAAACAGAACCAGAGAGAGGAGGGATGTAGGGATGGAGGAAAGAAGGCTGCTGGGTGGTTTGTCTTGTTGGGGGCTCAGGTGGTCTCTCCTGCTCAATGAGAAAGCTGGGCTCATAACAATGCTGAGTACATTTTCATCATGGTTAATTGTCTCTGATTTTCAGACTGTTGAACGAACAAAACAACAACTATCTGAAAATATTTTTCAGATATCAACCTACAGAAATTGTGATAGAAATGTTTAATTTTTACAACACTAGTTGCATTCATAGTTTAGCCTATTTCACAATGACATTTAAGATACTTCAAACCTATGAAAAAAAACACAATGGAAATAGCTAAAAGCAATTTGTATACTCTAAACTGTAATATTTAATCCATTATTGATCATTAACAAGGGAAGGTGTCATGGATTTTTCACACCCCCAAGAGCAAATTCAGACTAAAGATGAATAAGATAAACATACTGAGTCTAGCTTTTTGCTCCCATAGAGTTTATATTAGAGTGCATTTTATAATTCAAGTACAACCATTTTCTATGAAACATAGTAATGAAACTGTTTCTCTGCAAAAAAGGGTAGGAAAAATAAGACCTGGAGCATTTTTGAAGCAGCATCCTTTATGAGCTGGGAGGAGAAATTGTTGCTGCTCATGTACTGACAGGGAGGAAAAGACAGAGACAGAGGAAGAGAGAGATAACCTAGTGACTGAGAAATCGCTAAAAGAACAGAAATGCAGAGAGCCCGAGCAGGAGGCGGAGGGAGGTTGGCATATTACCTAAAAACTGAGACAAACAAAACTGTCATATCCAGACCTCACGAATCAGTACTTCTCTTCAAGTTCTCTCTATCTATTTCAATTATCCCAGCAGCATAGTGCACAGATACAGCAATGCTATAATGATACAAAACAGGAATCAGATATAGAGAATTCAGCTTGTTATCTTACTCTTTTTCACTTCCTTTTTAGTCATTTTCCTGTCGTCTAATGATCATTGTGTTACAGACAGTCTCTCTCTCCATTTCCCTCTGTTCTCTGTTTGACTTTGAGTCTCTCCTGCTAATTACACCCTAAGGTTACTGTGATGCTTTGTTTCCTGTTTGTGTATAACAGTGTGAAAATGCAGATCACACACACACATACATACGCACACTTCTTGCTTACGCAGAGTCACTGCCGGAGGTTACACAGCCAGCAGGAGAGAAGAGGGAAGATAGAGCCAGAGAGCAAAACACACACACAATCTCACAAACTCATGCACAAGGAGACTGCAGGGGGAGAGGCAAGCTTACACACCAGCTTATTCAAGGTGGAAAGGTCTGCTAACACACTACCACTATCTCAAGACAGCAAAAGCAAAGCCACAACAAACACATGCTTCCCTCCCTTTAAAGCAGCAAAAATATATGCATCACTATCTCCTTGATTTAGGAAGAAAGTCTGAATTATTGACAACACACACTTACTCAAACTATGCATCTTTACCTTGCAACACTCTCCATGTTTCAACAACAAATAGTGGTGTATCCTCCTTGCTCCTGCCTTAATGAGACTATAAAGGTTAGCTTCATAAGGCTAACTACATGCTAAGTTGGTTAGCAGAGGTATTTACCATGGCATTGAGGGCCCCTGGCCAGGCGTGCTGTATGTCCCTCAGCCTGTCAGAGGCACCAGTCATCAAGTCAAAAGTGGGAGTGTGTCAAAGTGTGCATGGGAGTCAACACACCTGGACCCCCATCTCATACACACCTGACACACATGTCACACCACAGCAGCAGCAGCATCTTCAGCGACTACTGAGTTTAGCTGTGTGAGGGCAAAGGAATCGGAGAATCCAAGTTTGTGTCCAAGAAAGAGAGTGAGAGAGCGCGACTGGCAAATTGTCTGCAATCCCCACGACACAGCCGCTGAAGAACTGACTACTGATGAAAACACTGATCACAGCAAAAAGGCTGTCTCTCCATCGCTTCTGCGCAACTCTCTGTCTCTCCTCTCCAGCCTTTTCTCTCTCTCCCTCTCCCTCTCTCTCACGCGCACGCACGCACTTAGAATCAGGTGGCGCAAAGAGCGGGCTCCTCTTGCTTTCCCCCCGTCACTATGACAACTGGGTTCTGCGAGCATCCTCAATAGTTGCCGATAAGTCTGAGCACACCTACATTCACACACACACACCCACCCACCCACCCACCCACACACACACACACACACACACACACACACACACACACACACACACACACACACACACACACACACACACACACACACACACACACACACACACACACACACACACACACACACACACACACACACACACACACACACACACACACACACACACACACACACACACACAGTTCTGACGCCTGTTGACAGATTGTCTCTCCCTCGCTCACACATCTTAAGTGATTCATCTCACACAAGGAAAAACGTCACCCGCCTCAGTACGGACTTCTGTTCTGACCAAATGTCGTGTTTTGCAACAGCAGATGGCTGAGAACATTCCTTTAGGAATACAACATCATCCAATACATTCCCAGTATGTGCCAGATGCTGTTTTGTACCATGCAGTGTCTCCACCATTCGTTGCTGACCTCCAGCCCCACCCACACACTATCCTATTAGGTCAGAGGGTCAGGCATCAAGTGAGGACTTTGTGTCTGTTCTCTGACAAGTCCTGATACTGTTCTCTCCTCAATATTCAAACATGGGGACACTTGCATCATGATCTTTGAGGTCAGTAAGTGTAAGTGTATCTACAGAGGAGGCTTCATTAGTGCAAAGTGAGCTGAGAACAGCCGCAATGTCTTTAGCAGCAACAGAGGAAAGATTTTTCTTACTTGAGCTCTTCTGTAACAACAAAAGGCTAGGCAGTCTCATTTATAATTTCCAGGGCTAGGCAAATAAGTAAAACATATCTGCATATGGTTTGTGCAACTATTCTACCTTCATGATATCTTATTTCAATTTAAGATATAGCGTCTTTCCAATGAAACAGGGATTCTCTTCTAAAATGCTGCCTTCTTTTCCATTTGTCTACCAATATATTTTCTGCTCTATTACTGTATTAGTGCATTAAGCCTGTCAGATAACCCCCCCCCCCTTGCTTCTATCCTCTGCTCTCCCTGCGTCATCATTGGCGGCTGAATGCCAGAGAGAGAGGACAGGAGAGCAAGGAGAGGAGAGATAACAGAGGACACAGGTGTAGGCAGGACAGAGGCTATATAAAAAGTAGAATTTCCTTTAGAGAAACACTGACTTTTGTTCAGAGACAAAACCACACAGTAGAGAAACAGATAAAAGATGACACACATGCAATCCCCTCCACACTCTCTCAAACAAAAGACACTGTTTTGCTCATTTATGGATGATGAGTCCAATTGGCACCAAGCACATATGAACAAAAGTTACAACCAACTATATCATCCTAATAGCCATGACTAACCAATATTCATCCATCCAGTCACCAAATATGCCCCGCACAAAAGCACTGAACCCCTTCAAGTACTCTCAGCACAAGTAAATACTAAATGCACATGAAGTCAAATACTGAAATTAGTTTGAAAAATGAAAGCATCCATAAGCGGTTACCTTACGTAGCCCTAATCCGGTGACTGAGACAATTTTACTCTCCACTGCCAGAGCTGAAAGCTTACGAATGAACCAAAAACAACAAGGTGCCACACAGACACACATACACACACACACACACTGGTAATGAAGCATGGAGAGCTGATCCACCAGCAGAGCTAACAGTCTACTCATCACTCTGTTCCACACCATTACAGCACCACAATGGACAGAAAGTTCTCTGATGTATTAGGACAGAGGTGTGTGTGTGTGTGTGGCTGACCTCCTGATAATAAAATGCTGTGCTACACACACTAATATACACATTTTTCTCGTAATGGTTACCTTACATTTCTTACTTTAGTTTTCTGTAACTAATCGCGATTAAATTGTTGCTATATGACAGCCAAAGACATAACATGAGCAAAACCTCATCCTGCCTCATGCATCACGAGTACATTTTATTTATGCTTGCAGGATGCTAGTGGCAGTTCTTTCAGTAATGATGGATCACTGCTGCTCAGTTCTTAAAATATTTTCACATCTATCCGCACATTGCAGCCTTTTGTCAGGATTTAAATGGGAATTCTTAAGACCTAACGCTCTTGGTGTGTTTAATAGCCAGTTGACAGGAACAATGACAAGTCCTTATACTGTTCTCTCCTCAACGCTCAAACATGGGGACACTTGCATCATGATCTTTGAGGTGAGCTGAGAACAGCCATAATGTCTTTCGCAGCAACAGAGGAAAGATTTTTCTTACTTGAGCTCTTCTGTAAGAACAAAAAGGCTAGGCAGTTTGAGTCTCATTTATAATTTCCAGGGCTATGCAAATAAGTAAAAAACATCTGCAGTTGGTTTGTGCAACTATTCTACCTTCATGATATCCTATCTCAATCCAAGATCTTTCCAGTGAAACAGGGATTCTCTTTTAAAACGCTGCCTTCTTTTTCATTTGTCAACCAAAATGTTTTCAGCTCTATTTCGCAAATTGCAGCATTTTCAGGATTTAAATGGGAATTCTTAAGACCTAACAGTCGTGGTGTGTTTAATAGTGAGTTGACAGGAACAATCATTTGCAGTAACATTGCTAATAAATTAATCATGCAAGTCATTTATTTTTGCAGTTCCAGCTTCTTTAATGGGATATTAAACATAATATCTTTGGATTCTGGATTGTTGATTGGACAATAGGAATGTATCAGTTTTAAAAGGAAAAAACTGAAACCAACTTATAAAAGCGGTTTTGAAAATCGCTGAATCATTGAGGTAATTAGCAGCAGCCCTACTCTTAGTTATCCATAGTTTCTGTACTTATCTCTTTTGCCGCCTCTGTATAAATGCTTTCCTTCTTAGTGCTGTACACCTTACACCTTTTTCTCTCACTCCAATCACAGATTAGCTGGGAGGGGAAAAGGATCTGACAGGCAGAAGAAAGACAACAAAGAAGGACCACCAGGGAAAGAGGGGCTGGGGGTCTGATTTACCTGTAGGGGTCCCAGGGTGGGCTGGGGAGGAGGTTTAGGCCCGGGTCACTGCATGCACCCAGGGCTGATTTGACAGAATACCCTGCTTTCAACATGTTGGTGATGAGTGAACACGTAGGCTGGAGACATTCATTACCACACTAACATGTTGTATGTATACACATCCCTGGCACACACATCTGTAAAATAACCTTAATAATCATAAAGCAGAGCACTAGAGAGGCTGAAAATGGAAGAAAAAGTAGAACATAGGGGAGTTAAACCTACAGGTAATTCACCTCCAACTGCTCTCAGCAGACCCACAAAACAACCAAACCCTCCTGACAAATTGTCAATCAGAGGCCCTCGAAGGGACTGGCGGATTTGTTATGATGGGTCCTGGTGACAGCTGAATGGCTGGCAGCACAGAAAGGCTTCTCAGCTTACAGGGGATGGCGGGAGAGTGGCTGATTGACTGATAGACTGACAGACAAAAAGTGAGGAGCTCTCTCATAATGCAATGCGATGGGATCGTTCACAAGCAGACCTGATGCAGCATGGTTTACATTTGTTTTAGTTGACATGCTTTATATTGTTGAAGAATGCGAGGCACAAACGTATAATCATTGCAACACTGGTCTACAAGCAGGAAAGAAACAATTCTAGATTTCCTGGTGCTGTGATGTTAAAGTGCTTTTGCAGTCACATCAAGTGATAAAAATACTATGAATAACAATAAAAATGTAATAATAATATAAGACTCAATATAAATACAATCAAAAAAACATTAAATTAACTCACAGAAAACTGATACAAACTCTATTAAATATTTATGTTTATGTACATCTTTCTTTGTCTTATTTTATGGTAAACTACATATTTTTGATGTTTAGTCAGACAGGTCAAGAAAAGCAGGCAAACTAAACATAAAAGGGAAAAAGCTCTTAGTTAATAGTTAATGAATATAAAGCCTTAAACAATAAAATCGTATTTAAATTTATTCCGAAGGCAATAATTGGAAGGTAAATTGCAAAGTGTTTTCTTCAGTTGCAATTTGGGATCGAAAAATTGGGTAAAAGAGCAAGTGCAACAGTTCAACGGAGGGTTTGTGTGAGGTGCTGAAGAAAAAGAGTACAGAAGAAGAAAAGAGAACAGGACAGTATGAAACCTTTAAAAGACTGGATAAATAACCTCAGGAAAAAAGAGCTATCTGACGTTAACGTGAGGGAATAAAACAATGATCCTTCAAGTAGATGAGACAAAATGTGAATGGACATGGCAGCTGAATTTAAAATGGAATGAAATGATGAGAGGGATAAGGGACAAAATTGGAAAAAGGCAGGTGAGGAGCATGATACACAAACGTATGATCGTCTTGTGAGTTTAGAGTACACAGGGGGCATTGTACTAACCATGACATATACTAACACATAAATACAATTGTATTAATGCCAAACACCCCAAAAGGCAACAAAGACGCATTTGCATTTGGTGCTAAGTTTCAAATCGAGATCACAGAACAGTACCAAGACATGAAGTCATCCAAATATAGTGTTTAGAGTCTGAGCACCACACACTTACAGACGGAGTAGAGGAGTGATGGCTGTCATGCACTGAATATTTGTTTGCTAGTGCAGGTTGTATGGTCATGATCAAAGTTTTCATGCAGGAGTAGTGAGAGGCATCTTAAGTCTCACGAAACAAAGGACGAAGAGAAAAGTAAAGTATTTTTCTTTGCAATTAGATTTTAATGCGGCCAGACCAAGGCAGCAACAGCGGTCCTGAATGCCAGAAAGCACTGTTAGGCCTTGTGAAGATGCAATTTGCCCAATTCAATAAAACATCTGCAGTGGCAGCTGCTGACTTGATATATTGAGTGACATCCACATTCACACATTCAGTCCTGGCACTTTTAAGTGCTGCTGCTCTGTTAGATAGATCAGTAATGATGCAGACACGGCTTTTGCAATGATAAGAAACAAACTTGCTGCCAATTACAAGTATTTAAATGTCAACGGAACAGCTATGCGACAAACTTAAATAATTCAGAAAAACACAATAGCTAATAAAAAACATCCATTAAGGGACAGTTGTGTCAGAATACTAAAAAAAATCAGCTGAGGTTACACAGGAAAGGCTGTCTTTTTAAGCTGTGGTGTTCCAAAACAAACAACCTGATTTGAGCTGATAGAGTTGGGAAATGAGAACAACAATCTAAAACCACTGCTGTAGAGATCACAGGCATCATTATCACGCACAAATAGGCAGGATGAAAGGGAGCAGAAGCATATTCACAATGTCAGCTCAGTACCAAAGACATGTTATTACATCGAAAAACAAAGCGCTAAAAAACGAAATATTTAGAGTGATAATTTGGTTCTCTTTAGTTTGCATGTGTGTGGGTAAATGAGGGAAACAAAAAAGAAGCACGAGAAGAAAAAAGGAGAAACAATGAAAGAAAGAAAATAAAGGGGGAAAAAAGAAAGAAACTGAGGGCAAACGATGGAGGAACTGAGACAGGGGAAAGAGATTTTCCAGATAAGATTGTCAAAGCTGCATGAAATGGATCCTGTGCAGATATGAAATGAGGTTAGGTTAGGTCTGGCAATGGGAGGGAAAAAATACCCAGTGATCTAATTGGCACACAAAAAAACCCTGAACACAAAAGAGGAGGGACAGAATAAACTTTGGAAATAAAGGGGTTCATTTACCACAGGATACACTCTGCTATATCTATCCTCGACTGTTGCCTGGGTTACCACCTCTATTGGGCTATGAGTGCTGACGAAAACAGCTGAGGGAGAAGGAAAAGAGACACAGACAAACTCACAGGGTTAATAAATACGTGTAAGAGTAAGAGTTCCATGATTTTACAGGCTGCCATAAATCAGAGCTGAGCTGACTTTGTTTCAGTGATGAAGCATAATACCAAAACAAGACCGAAAAAGCAAATCAAGATCAAATGAACGAATGACCTCAAAGTTAACCTTAGCATTGGGAAAGGAGCAGAATAAGCCTTCTTAATAACTGGGACACAAACATGGCCTGCCCCAATTCCACAAATGACTGACCCCACACACAAGCAAAGATTGGAAAGGCTTGTCTGGAGTAATGTTGGGCACCTTTAGATTTAACAAGGCTGAAAACCTGCAGGTTATTTTATTTTAACCACAATGATTTGACCACCGGAATGGTTCAAGCCCTGCTCAGTTAGAAATACAGTAGTTACTTCTTTAAATATACTTCTTTTATCCTGATATTTCACCTACAGGCAAGGACACAAACATTAATGACAACATATTGTCCTAATGTCATATTATGTGCAAGATGACAGCATCACAGTGTGCATGGAATGTCAGTTTTTACAGCCAAAGAAGAATGGGCAGCTTAATTAATCAAAAACACTGCACAAGGGTATGGTGTTGCTGTGGCTCAGTGGCATGTGCGTTGATCTTTGGATCGGGGGAGCACTGGTTACATCCCCACTGCACTCAGCATGTCATTGTGTCCGTGGGCAAGACACTTCCTCCCAAATTGCACCTGTGGGGATTGCCCACAGTATTGAATATGTGTAAGTCTAACTAATGACATGTAATGTAATGTGTTCTCCATATAAGTCCTCTTGATTCAAGGGCGCTTTTTCTTGAAGCAAAAATCGAATTTCCTCTTAATAATCAAAACATTATTTTCTGACTCATGTACACAGAAACATGACGTGTAGCTGTCAGATAAGCAACCACTTAAGCAGTTAGACTATTGTGTTTTAAGTGACAGTGTGGGGATGGATATTTGCTGTATCGCACACTTAACCAGCACAGGGTAGTGAAAGGTAATGAAAACAAAGCCATATGTAAGCAGCTTCAGTGAGGATAGTGTAGTCCAAAGTAAAACTGCAGCAGCTCAGGCAGCAGGATGGAGCAGAGCTCAGCAGCTTAACATACATTAACTTATTGCACAAGGTGTGATGGCTGATGGGTAGGTGATGCAGACAGTGGAGTGTGCAATACTGTATTCCACCAATCAAATGTATTTATCGTTCATCAGTCTCATATAAAGACTGTAGCAGCGGCCAGTTTCAGGAATCCAAAGACCCATATAGACTAGCTTATTACTTTGTTCGCTATTAGGTGTGTAATGATCCATTAATATGATATGAATCATCCATCAAATATCAATTTGTGCAAAGTATAAACCTTGATACATGTCACACAACGCATCATCTGCCTTCTGTCTCCTTGTCTGTTTTCTTTGAGGTCCCAGTGTGTCCTGTCCAACAGTGTGTTTTGTGTTCTCCTTTTGTAAAAGCGTCCTTGGGTTTATGAAAGGCGCCATATACATTTGATTGATGATTATAAATATTATTATTATTACATTATCTTTGAAATAGGCTTTTATTTGGAAATTCCCATTGCATGTGGCGCTTTATAGTCAACCATTCATTTTAAATAACAAGAATGGATTCTTTTTCATTTAAATGCCATTTATGAAGTGGTCAAATCAAATGTTAATTGTCTTTTGTGAGCCAATTACAATGTTAAATGCTGGTGTTTAATGAGCCTAATGTCTCATAATTATAACCCCTAAATTGAATAGAATCAAAATCGTTTTGACGCAGGATTTTTGATATCCTATTTTTGTCAATAGATTTGATATAACATCCATAAATAGATATTTTTTCACTGCTTTAAACATAAAGTTATTTTTTATCACAACAGAAAAGCTTCGATGCTCATTTGTTATTGAGGCAGAATAATTACACTGCAGGTGTGCCTCAAGCCATTTTAAGACATTTGCTACTATACGTTTTTATTCTGAGCTCTATTCTAATCATTAGTATTCATGCCGCCTCTCTGTCTATGCAGCAGAAGCTCTACTACCAATGTTGTGCTCACACTCAACTCTGAGGACCGTAGCTCCAGATTGTCCATGTAGTGGAGAGATGCAAACACCTAACTGGGATAAAGAGAACACTCTGGCCTTGACCTTACACTTTTTTGCCCTGAAAACCTAGATGAAGTGAAACCATAAAACACAAAACATCCCTTCTGATGTCAGAAAATGATCAAATCCGATGACTCTCACATGTTAACACTCACAGCAAGATACGATAGAAACCCTCCTCAAGGCATCAGCATGGTGAACTTAAGCAGTGCTATATCTGATGTTGCCTCACAATCACTTCAATGTTCAAAACTTCTCTCCACGTCCTTGGCTCTCCTCAGGGCAATATTCACAGCCTACAGCTCCGTCTCATACACCTTTATGACCCATGTGTTACAGTGAAAGAGAAGAAGCCATTGTTGAAACAAAGATATCATATGATCACCTCATGAGCAATACCCATCTGCAATTCGACGTGATCAAAGCCAAATGTTAAGAAGGTACATCCATTAGGCCTAAAGTGTCGGCCACCCTATTTTAGAGACTAAAAAACATATTGGGCACAATATTAACAACAACGGCAGTCAGTGAAGCAACTTCAATGCAAAATAACCTTGACACTGTAGCTAGGCCACAGAGAACACTACCAACTCATATGCTTTAAAGAGACAGACACAAAACACACAGAGCATTCACATGGTCTGCCTTCCGAAGAGACTGTGCTAAAAAGATTGCCAGTGTTCACCCAATTTATATGATCTTTTTTTGCATCTTCATGAAAAAAGCCTTCTCTACTCTCTGTAGTGACAGACAAACAGTCTGGCTCTCTAGCCCCTAAATGAATTTCCTATTGTAGGAGGAAAAAATAAAATGTATCTTTATTATAAAAGTTTCAATACAAGTATGTGATAATCTTATAAATAGAAAAAAGGTGAAGAAAAGTAACAAACACATAAAACCAGTTTTTTTATATAGTGCCGGGTACACATGAAATACCAACACACTTGAAATGTGTGTTTTTCTGTATGAAATTATCCAACATATTAAAACAGCTTACTTAATTGAAACCAAGCCTCTAATAACCACTCTTAAAATATATGGAAAATGTCATTTATATAGGCTTTTTTGTACATTGATATCAGAGAAATTCAGACTATGATTTACTACCTAGGAAACTGGCACACACTACAAACGACATTTATGTCATATATGGGATATTAAGATTAAACTACACATAATAACTTCAAGAGAAACCTTAATTATACAAAACTTTGTTATCACCAACCTTCTCCAGTTTTTCAAAATGTTCCCGCAGGAACTTCATAGGACGCTCAGGCTTTGCGATGCAGAGGTTCACAATGCACTCTTTGAGGATCTGCTGGATGTTGTGCTTCTGCACAAAAATTTCACAGCCCTTCAAACTCTCGTCTTCTTCCAGAGTGGAGGAGGAGGTGGCCATCTTATCTTTTATCTCTGTGGATGAGGGAGAAAACAGGGTGGACCATGAGAGGAGGGGGAGGGAAAGCAGAATAGAGAAAGGGGAAAGGGGCAAAGGATGACAGTGATACAGTGAGGAACATAGGATAGAGAATGAAGGAGCAATGGAACATGTGAAGGATGTAAATGGACATCTCACACATGGCAGTGTTTTGATGAAGGTAGTTGTTGCAAGTGGAGGTACTTAAAAAATATTTCATTATGTAAATACCAATAAAAAGTTACTACTAAAGATGTAAGGTTGGACAATTTGACGATATACACCTTGAGACAATATAAATTGGTAAAATGTCAACTAACATTTTGCAATTCTGTTTTTAATATGGTAGCTAACTATTCAGTATATTGGGGTTTATTAGATTATTGTAAGAAATGATGCAAATAAATGAGCATGTACAATATTCTTTATGATTATTGTGTTATTATAATATTTCCATCAATGTGATAAAGTACCTCGATTTGAAAGGTCTTTAAACAGCCAATAAAATCTTTAAATATTTCCACAGGTATGTCTTTAAGTTAATAGCAATATTGTGATATTTATATATAAATAACATGATTAAAGTACATACCCAGGAGTAAACAATTTCATCCTTGTTGCCTATGTTAACCTTAGCAAATGTGATTAGCTTTTACCTGTGTCTTTGATCGTAGGCAGGTGACTTGTTATTTACCTAACATGTCATGAAACACTAATTTGGATATACACAGGTCATGCACAATTAATATATGACTAATGCATCATCATGCATGCCCTTTGAATGATTCTATATGAATGAACATGAACGTTTTGTAAACTTGTTTTTTAACGTGTATGATCTTATTCATACATGTAACTATTTTCCAGCTGAAATCAGAGCAAAAATATAAAATAGTGCATTACAACTTATAACAGCAATGATTATGTCAGACAGCAATGTCAAATAACGTAGCAGCAAGCCAGGAAGCTGAGCAGGTGTAGCTACCTTGTATTACTTCCTCATATGGAAATCACATTGCGATGTTTTTATGCATAATAAATCTAAAGCAGTTATGAGTTCAGGGCATGGCAGTTATCAAATGTCGTTTAAAGGAAATGGCAAAACAGTGCCCACATAACAAATGTGCCATGCATACGGTTGAGTTTGTGATGATAACTAAGCACCTGTTCAGATGCATTCAATAGACAGCTAACCCAGCTAGCTTTGCTAACCTTACAATGACAACTAAACCACAACGAAGGGGAAATACTGCGGTGTAAACGCCATGAGGGGCCTGATCTTAACCGCTATTATGTGTTTTTAAAAACACGGCCTATTCGGCGCTCTGGCTGGTGTCCCTACCGTTATTTCTGTAGGATGCTCAGTGAATAAATACCTCGCTGTTGGAGATTGGTGAGGTGCCGCTGGTTAGCAGGGATGCTGCTGCTGCGCTCTGCCTCTCTGCTCACTCTGCGTCAGTCCCGATGACGTCAATCTGTCAGCCTCTCGACCGCAGCAGCGATCTCACGAGGCCAGCGGCAGCGAGCACGCGCCAGCCCTTTTGCAGGTAAAACATCTTTAAAGGAAACAGCCACTCCAAAATATGTAGTCGGGTGTAATTCTGTTATATGAAACAAGCTGGTCCATAAATAAATAAAAACAGACTGCAGAATTAAAGAAACACTGAAGAAAAAACTGCTAGACACAACCCATCCTCTTCTCTTAGTGACATTGTAAATAATAGTATGTTTATGATTGTTATAATGATTTATTCCCCTGGAGTGTGTAAGCTCCATGTCTATTTCTGTTTTTCTTCTGTTCTTGAATTATGTACAAGTACTTCCAAACAACTATACCAATGTCCTTATTATGACCACACACTATAAACTCAGCCTTCATTTTTTTGTGACGCCTAATTTGTCCAGGCATATAATTTATCTTCAGAAATATTCCAAGTAGTCCTATACAACATGTTCAAAAGTAAAACATTACAAAGAAAACATGAACGGTACAATCTTGTAGATCTGTTTTAATGTGAATAAATATATAATTTAACAAAATCTTCATTTTTTTCCTAAACTTGTATTTATGGATAGGGAATTTCACAAGCATAATTAATCCAGTAAACATCAGTGTTTGTCAGTGTAATATTATCCAGTACACCAGTATAACTTAATCTGAAGCCAAACAATACACATCAATAATGTGTAAAGAAATTGAACTACAGGTATTCCTGAAATTTGGCAATTCAAAAATAAAAGCACAGCAGATTGTGGACCTCCAAAATATAAACTTTAATTTACATCAATGTCTCACTTGAAACATTTTAAAACATCGGTTTATTCGACATTTAGACTCAAAGGATAAGAGAGCTTGTAGAAACAGGAAAGGTTTTCAATGCAAATAAAGTTCGAAATTTTGAATCGGAGCTGTCGTAAAGCAAGCCGTTTGTTTGTCGTGCAGCTGTATGTTGCCATAACGACAACATTCAAGATGGCAGCGATGGCGGCTAGAGATGAGCATGCTTCCTCTGAAATATTGAGAGGACTCGCTAGACATTTAAATTGTCTAAACGAAGACAATAAGTCGACAAGGAAGAGGTCTCTGGAGCTGATCAAAAGGGAAACTGTAGATAAAGGACTATCCGGCAGTGTATTACAGGAGGTTTTCTCTGCCCTACTCAAGCCTCTCCTTAAATGCCTGTCAGACCCGATGGAAAGATGCAGAGAAACCGCACTAACCATGACAACAGAGTTTATTCGTTGTATCCCCAAACCGGAGGAGTCGCTGCCTTATCTAATGCCCTGTCTGGCTCAGAGGCTCGGAGAGAAGGAGATCATGGAGCCGGCGGAAGAGTTGCGGCTGTTGGCCGTGGAGATGTTGACTCTGACGGTGGATGTTTGCGGGAAGCATTTAGCCCCATACCTCACGGAAATTATCAACATACTGCAGAGAACCGTTGTCGACCCGTTCCCAGATGTCAGGAGAGAAAGCTGCAAATGTACCATAAACGTGGCAAAGTCTATGCCAGGTTGGTAAAACGTTTGTTGTTGTCGAAAAAGTCTGTAGTTGCCATGGTTCCGAGGCACGGAGTGTTGAGTGGGACAGAAACACTCGCTTTCTTACCGCGGTGAGGCTAGTTTAGGTTGGATATTTGACAGACTTACACTCTGGATCCAGCGGCGTGTTCTTACGACAGTCTTTGCCTCTTACATTATTGTTCAGACTGTAGGCCATGGCAGCCAGAGGACCCTCACATACGGGATCTAAATGGTCTTCCGCGTATGCGCACGCGGATCCATACTTTTTTCTTTTTTTTCCAATAGCTTAAATGTCATGTGACCCAGTGACTCCAAATCTTAACTAGTGACTATAACTTCCAGAAACAAATTAACAAACCCTTTTTATTTAAATGTAGTGCTTCTTCTGTTTTATATGAATACTTTTTGGGGAAATGCTATTGTTTTTTATTTTTATTTTAAAGATTCAAAGGTTTTATTGTGATATACACAGTAGGTAGTAGTTATGGCATTGGAAATCCCAGGCTCCTTCAACAATGTAACACAAATATATAAGACATAAAACAATAAAAAGAATAGTGCAAAAAAGAAAACAGAATAGAAATAAAATAGTTAAATATGGTGTTGCAACTGACCAATGTTCAGTAATGCAGGAAAAGTAAACAATATACATCTAACTTCCAATTTTATTAAGTCTTGATATCATGTGACTTCATGACTTAAAATGCAGCATTGTATTACTACACTGGATGAGTAGGTCACACCCTTTTATTATTGGATTTAATTCCTCATTTTATATTAATATTTTTATGAAAATTCACCATTCTTTTGTTGAAAAGTCCCACTGGTTTCTTAATAAATGTTCTGCCGATTGACATATCAGGTACCTTAACCTAAGTAACTTTTTTTGTATGTAGCCTGCCTCATATTCTGTGGCAGGAAGTTTCCTAACCCGTATTTAAATGCCCAGTTATCATTATTATTATTATTTTTTAAATAAAATCCCTGGACATATTAAGTCTCACTCCTTAATGTTGATAATATATCAATGCATCATCTCTACCATAAAAATTGAACAGACTGAAATTCATTTTCTGTTGATGTCTTCAGAGCACTTTCACATGCATGCTGAGAACCTCCTGAAGCCTCTCATGCAGACAATTTCTCATCAACACTCCCGCGTACGAGTGTCAGTCATCGAAGCCACCGGGGCTGTCATTCAGCACAGCAATGGGAAGAACGTGGATGACGTGCTCTCTCACCTGGCACAGAGACTGTTTGATGACTCGCCACAGGTTTGGTTCAAAGCTACTAAGCAATGGTAGAAGACCCACTGTGTACCAATTAATGTACTGTTTATTAAGTTGCTCATATCTGCTTTCTCTATATTCTCTCTCTTTTGTTCCAGGTTAGAAGAGCTGTGACTGCGGTTGTTGGTGATTGGCTACTTCAAATGAGAGACAGATACTCTTATTTCCACAAACTCATCCCACTCTTGCTGACCGGTATTAATGATGAGATCCCAGAAATAAGGTAAAAATTGACATTTTCCTAAGCCTTGATCGTAATAAAATTTACCACCATTTGTACATATTGGATAAATATCTTACAGAGGATTTTAAAAGTTAAATGGAAACATCCAGTCAGTATCTACAGTATACCTAAAATACAATGTACAAATGATGATCTGTGGTTCTACTTCTCTCTTGCAGATGTCTAGCTGCTGATTTATGGAAGCAGGTAGGCGCCCAGTGGGAGAAGGAGAATGAGGACGATATCAAGGACAAGTTAGACTTTCTTCTCACCCAACCTCCATTCTACCCACCAGGAGGTCAGTCACCGCATGGTTTACCCTCTCTATTTGTTTATTAATAAGCCTTATTAATGTATTTTATATTATTATAATTTAATGTCTTGTTGTTTCTAGCAATAATAACAATTCATCTTCTCTGCTGTTTTTTTTTTATAGCATTCAGATTGCATTTTGAAGCAGATTGATTGTAATTGTAATTTTCAAACCTGAGCAACAGACATAAATCAATGTATGATGAATCGAGGTGATGGAAAGACTTGACTGTAATCAAGACAGACCTGATGTTTCCTGGGGAAACTTGGCAGAAAATCCTTGGGATCCAGTTTAAGCCAAGGCTATCGACTCAGACTTTCTCACACCCTGTACGATTATCTTACTAAATGAATTATAAAGTTGAAGTCAAAGGAAAGGTTTCTGAAGTCTAGTGTAGTTTAATAGAGGAGAGGTTCCTGCTGGTGTATATTTAAATATAATAATCAACTAACACCAGTGACAAACAAATGTTATCTCTAGCTGAATTAAATATCTCTTTTTGCTAGAGCTGTCCAAATTTATGACATTAAAAATCATTTTGTGAAATTAAAAATCATCTTAGTTTTCAGGGCTGTCACTGGATTGTCTGCCTCAGGGCCAAGAATGAGTGTGAACCTGAACATGATCACCAATGCTTTCCAAGATCAGTTCATCACGTATGCATGCATTAATGCGTGCGTGCATGTTATGGGGTAATTTCCTAGGCTTTGCATGCTGGTTTAAGACCCTATATATACAGTATGTGTCCCACAGCTACACATGTGACAATGTAGATGGATATGTGCTATGCCTAGGAACAGGAAAGGAAAGAGAAGGAAAAGGCTCTCTCTCTCTCTCTCTCTCGCTCTTTCTCTCTTTGTCTTTCTCTTACTTGCCATCGTAAATCTGCTGGGCCTCCCAGTGTGAAGGGGTCACTGTCAGACAGTGAGAGACGACCTGAAAGGGGCTTGTTTTGTCTTGTCCTAGTGTGGTTCTCTGATTTATCTCTGTCTTCCTTTAGTCCCTTCTTCCTCTCTCATTAGTGTGCCTAAAGTAGAGAAGAACAAGGTGGGACAGAGACAGAGGAGGGGGGAGCAATGGTTGCTGGATTTGAAATTTAAAGCACTGTTTAAGAAAGTTTTTCACTTGCAATGACTCATGCCTAACGGTGACACCATACCTGTAAAAAAAGATTGGTATAAAAAGGGAAAAGTTAAGAAAACAGCAGACATTTGAGAACCTGGAAATAAGTCATATTTATTGTTCTGTTACTAGTGTTTTCTAGAGTTTGTAGTCTATATTGTACTTACAGTATCTATACGAACTCTCGTATAGTGAGCAAGGAAGAATGATCTAATGACGCCAAGAAATGTGTTGAATGGTCTGTCAAAAATAAGGTGTTTGCTTCCTAAATCAAAAAGTCATTCAGATACCTTTTATGATAATCAACATCTTACCCATCTCGGGGAATCAAAGTAATTCATGAAAACAAAGACATTCACTAATTGATAAGAATATAGTTGGGGAGTGAAAATAATTCTTCAAAAGTTGATCTATAACAATAGAACAGAATGTGTTTGAATACATGAACTTTTTTCTCTTCCAGTGGAGCGTCCAGGGCTTGGCTGCAGAGAGCTTGTGGTGAGAAACCTGGGTCGACTGGTGCCGGCCATCAGCCACGACATAACCGACTGGCTGGTCCCCACACGGGTCAGTACCTCTCAGCTGCTCTCCTTGCTGCTGCTTCACGCCGAGGACCACAGCATCCAGCATCTGCAGCCTCTCCTGGCCACCCTCTACTGCGCCTGCACCGACGTCGAGAGGGACGTAGTCTGCAATGTGAGTCCCGGAGAGCTAGTCCTTTAACAATTAGGATACACATCATTCTGTATTTCCTCTTTTGGATCAGGTGGTTGAGTAAAGCTCAACCTCTGCAAGACCCATTAAAACAATTGTATTTATTGCCAGGCAGAATCATTTCAGGATACATCTGTTGAACCCTTTGCACAGCTTCTTTCTTCTTCTGTATTATTCTGTAGTTTTTTGATGTGTGGGAGGTTAAAAAAATAGTTCCTGTCCTCCTTTACACTCGTTCATGCCTCTTTGTCTCTCTTCGCTCAGTTCCCCTCTCTCTCTGTACCAACATCTAGGTCCTGGCAGCTGCTAAACTGTTGGGGACCTTTGTCCCTCCTGTCGTCTTCCTCAAGCTGCTGTTGGATCATGTGACAAACCCCTACTCTTCCTCTCATCCCTGGGTGCCCCTCATGGTGCTGGTTGCAGTGCTGGGAGGCTGCTCCAAACCCCTCCTGAAACCACATCTCGAAGAGATTGCCAACAAACTGGTCCAGCCGGTCGTCTGCCAGGAATATCAACAGGTCAGCAGGGAGAAGCTTGGGTTTGATTGTGCTGATGTGTTTTGACCTTATTTACCTGAGCATGACTGCTCTTTGCCAGTAAAGCCATCTGCCCCATTCCTACGCAGTAAAACCACATCTTTCTACTGTTGTTAACTCAGTAAATTGAATGAGGTTGCAGCAGGTCAGCATTTCACTGTGGGAGGGTAAAGAGCTAGCTAGTACATTTGTTAAAAAACATCAGATTTGCCAAGTTTTCTTTGCTATGTCTTGATTCACCCCTTCAGCTGTTTTCTTTGCAAGTTTTGTTAGGTGATCTTAGCAATGTCATAGAAGGTTATTTTCTACACTCCCTGTATACCCTAAAACTCTAACATATGGCAGGACATGGTCGTACTTTATATATTTTGACACTTGTACCTCTGGAAATAGGTTTCATAAGATGCTGCATCTCTTGAAAGGGTTTTAGTCAAAGAGCATACAATTGATTTACACAGCACTATTGAACACAATGAATTTAGTATGTTCACTTTTGAGTCGTTTTCTAAAATGCCGATTTTGATAAAGTTACAGTCCAGCCACACAATATGGTTTTCAAATCTAATATTACAAGTCTCAGGTCAAATTGACTTCCTTCTCATGAGATATATGAAATGTGCTCCCACACATAACTTTGCCTTTCTTTTATTTTTGTAACTCGCATAGCAGCAAAGATTAAAAAATCCATTTGAGCTTCTCTGAAAATAGTCCGCGAATGGAAAAGTTTCATTGGGTTCGGAGCAGTGCCACTTCCTTTTCTCTTGCTCAAATGATGTTTCCCTTTCAGAATCAAAATAACTTCAGCTATTTTCTGATACTGCTGCACTAATGACCCACCTATAACCATGACCCCCCACCCCCTTCCCAGTGAGGCCTGCAAGAATGTCCTCCCTGGGATAATAATAACAAAAAAATCCAACTATTTCTATTGACCCTTGCATGGCTACTCTGACCCCTCTGAGCAAGCGAAGCGGCGCTTAGGCTTTGTTTTGTTTTTTATTACCATGTGTTAGGTCTGCACCGGACTCTGGTTCAACCACGGCATTAAAAGAATCCCTGAAATTTCAAAGCCTTCCTGGTCAAGGCTGGTGATAAATGGCATGGAATTTGACCCCCTATGTCCTCCCTCGGTGCTATCCAGCGAGGTCACCCCGAGAGGGAGAACTAACAGGACGGGACAGTTACACGTTGTCACACAGATGGAGGCAGACCTCTGCTTCCTCTCTGTCTGTTTCTCCACCTATCTCCGTCGAAAGCAGATATGAGCAAAGCATGTTGTGTTTCAAAAGCTCTCTAAGACAAATCACCTGCGACTTTCTTCGACAACAGGCAGGGTTCATAGCATGGAGCAGGGTCAGGTCACTGTGTAGCTGTTAATAACACCGCTAGAGACAGGAGCACCTGCAGCCCTCTCTCCCTCGTTCCCTCTGTGCTAAAATGCTGACCCAAAATGTAGTTCTCTTCCTGAAATACTTTTTTTTGGAACTCGTTTACTTATTTAATTATGGTTTTAATTTCCTGCAAACATAGACATGGGAATAGCGGATCTAGTAGCCTTGTTTAATTTATTTTTAAAATAAGGGTTCTATGAAACTTGCAAGATATGTGTTTTTGGATCCAACTGGAAAATAGTTATTTGCCACTTGACCTGTGGAAAGGAAGGAAAATGTTTGTCTTGGACAAAATTAGGCCTGTTAAGAAATGAAGTATAAATATTCTTCAAAGGGAACAGGGGCAGGAGGAACTGCAGGGCTCCGCGGGGAGTTTGGCGAACAAGATGAAGATTTGCAAACTGATATATGATACTTATGCAGGACTTAACCACGCTGACTCTTTAAAGTCCCTGTTTTCTTTTCTTTTTTTCAGTAGGGGGTAAAATGGCTTATAAAAATAAATGACAGATGTTCGATGAATAATATTATTGGTCATAAATTGAAGATGATGTCAAGGGTTTGGGGGAAAATGAAAGGAGAACCAGTGATCAAAAAGCCACTGTGTTCTGAGGTACCCTCTGTAGTTTATAAATGGCCGTGTTTGCTTATGAATCGCAAACAGGTTTCCTTTTAAAGTGGTGTTCCACCGAGAATTAACAAATCCCCACCATTACCCACACACACCTGAGTGTTGCTGTGTTGTGTTTTGCCATGGTGACCGGGGCATCACAATATCTGCAGGGCTGAAGTCAAATAGTAAAGATAGAACCAAGAGAGAGGAAGAAAGGCATAAAGATGGAACCTAACAGTGAATTAGCGGGCACATTTACAACCTCGCTTGTTAACAGTTAATATGCTGTCTTGGTGAAGTTCTGTAAGAAGTGCCTTCAGTAGCCTAGAGGGACAGAACGGCAGGAGAGTGGGGATAAAAGAAGGCTCTGTGTCTTTTCATCGTGTCTGTGTATGGAGAAACGTTTGCACTTGTGTCACAGCGACCACTATTGTGCTGAATACACATACAGTACATATGGCCATACATCAGCGTGTCTACTGCATGCCTGCCCTTTGTCATGAATGACAGCTGCGCACTGCTCCCTGCTCCACTGAACGACAGACGAAGAGAGGAGAAGAAAGGCAGCATAGCAAACTTTACCTTGCTGCGAGGGGTCGACATCCCATGTACCGTCAGTGTTTGTTTTCTTGTTGCCATAGCAACATCAGTAGCTACGAGGGGTGGGCTCCCCACTGGATAGGAATCCGTCGGCTGGTATGGCTTTTTACAGAGGAGTCGTGCTTGTGTGTGTGTCTGTAATTGATGTATCCAGTGGTGGACAGATGCACCCACTCCGTGTAACGAGGCCCCTGGAGCGTGCCCAGGCCAATGAAACCAGGTGTATTGCGCCTGGCTCCAGGTGTCCACCTAGTCATTACACTGTACCACTTTTTCCGCTCTCCCTCTCTCTCTCTCTTAACCAGCCCTAATGGTTGTTTTCTGTGTATAATATGCATGTCCGCGTATGTATACGCTAATGGCTATGTCTGCCACTGTTTGTCACGTTATTTCCACTACTGCCTCCCTGAAACTCAGACTATGTTTATGTGCCAGTGAATGGCTTGGCTCATCAATGACTGTGTGAACACATTCAAACAAGAAAGCACAGTGCAGTGGGCGAGCTGGGAAAGTCTTGGTTGTTCAGGGCTGCATGAAAGTTTAGTTTAGCCTCAGACAAACCTTCTGAGCATCTTTACTTGGCATTACAACTGTTTTCCTTCAACATTAATGCCAAGCTGTGCGTTACAATAGCTACTCAAATTTGTGAAAAGAGAGTGCGCCCCCAAGTGATAGAGCACTGGTATTTATTTGTCAGTGAGTGGTGTGTTTTGAATGAGGGAGCGTATGAGGAGGTTGCTCACACACTTGAGTCCCCCTCACCACCCAAGTCCCCATCACCAGACCAAAGTAAACACCTGGAGGAGGCTTTAGCAGCTCTTAGCTCTCCGCATACAAAAACATACTCTCTCTCTCTCTCTCTCTCACTCACACACTTATTTTACCTTCCATCGCCTCCTCCCCTCCTGGCATCCAGCTCTAATGACAGGCGGTGAGAAAACAGGAAAAAAGGCCATGATCTGAGTGATGGAATAGAAATTAGCCTGCGCCGTACGTCTTTGTCTAAACATGATCTCACCACAACACCGGTTGACAAGTGACGGCAATCTCACACACACTCATGCCTGGGGATGGAAAGTTCTCACTCACTCGTTTTTGTATCTTATCGTTCACTCGAGGTTACAGCCTAAAAAGAGACTAGGCCTGTGTAATTTATTATGACGTTGTTCTGTGGAAGACAACATGGAGCAGGACTGAAAGCTGGGCAATAAAATGAGTATGTGAGGTCTGAAGTGCAATGGGGTTTATTGATAGACATGGCAAATAGTAAGAGCACTCACATATGTTTATAACCAGAAAAAGCATTGTGACAATATTTCTTTCTCATTCCCAGGTTGTGTACTTGGAGCAGTTGTTGGCCTGTGTGGACGCACTGCTGTGTCAGTGCGAGTCAGACAGCAGCGCAGTCAGCCTGCAGCTGCTGCAGGTGCTGGTCACTGTCCAGAGCCTCTCCACTGAGCCACATCTCAGCGAAAAGGTGAGAAAACACACCTCAACGGTCGAAAGATGCAATCGCAGATACATCCCCTCTGCAGCTCAGCCATCAATTAGTTCCATGTAGGAAAACCACAAATGGAAGGAAAAAAAAGTCTACCTTGACATGGCATTTTACTTTTTTACCTTTTTCCCATTTAATTTAAGTTTCCCATCCATTTTTATAAGAAATGTAAGGGAGGTTTTATGAAGCGAGAGAGCTATTTGAGGAATGTTAGCATTTGGACAGGTTCAAAGTGGGCATGGCTAACTGTATGATTACCCACTTACCCAGAGGCTGAAATTGCACCTTTGGAGTGGAACTTTAAATTCAGTTCTGGGTGAAAGGAGGCGGGTGCAAGGTAGGGGAAAAAGACAGAAATGAAGTAGAGGAAAAATACAGACAGCGAAAGGTGAGTTGTTCTTTAACAGGTGTGTGTCACTGACACAGTTTAATTTGTGGCTCCATAACGCCTCCTCAGGCCACAGCAGCAAAGTCAGATGCATGTTACAAGCTCTCATGTTGTGGTCAGCCTGTAAATGCGAAGGGACGGACTGGAACAGGGAGAAGTGAAGCCAGCGGTATTTGAGGCCAGCGTGTCGCCTAACTGCTTGTCGCCTTAGGAGACTAATGACAGGGAGAGGAGCGGGAAGGGATTGGCAGCGATGCTTACCAGACACCACACACCAGTGCGTGTGTGTGTTTACGTCTGTCTGCACTCTGCATCAGTGTGTGGAACAGTGTTAGACACGAGATGAGAAGGAATGGATTAAGGAAAAGAGAGGGAGGGTGAGAATGGCCTTGGGCATTCCCGGACTGAGAGGAAAAGCGGAACTTGCTTTCCCACAAAGAGGGCAAGTATTTCCCATCAGTGGACAGCTCAGGGTTGTCTAGCTTCCTTAAGAAGGGGCCGATCTGTGACTCAGACATTGTCTCAGTCCCTGTCCATCCCTGAGGGACTATGAAGGGGACTATGAAGAGCCCTGAAGGTCAACTCCCCTGCCCTAAAGCGTCAGCTAATTATTTACTCTGGTGTGTGTGTGTGTGTGTGTGTGTGTGTGTGTGTGTGTGTGTGTGTGTGTGTGTGTGTGTGTGTGTGTGTGTGTGTGTGTGTGTGTGTGTGTGTGTGTGTGTGTGTGTGTGTGTGTGTGTGTGTGTGTGTGTGTGTGTGTGTGTGTGTGTGTGTGTGTGTGTCAGTTCTGGAGCCTTTGTGACATCCTGTGTATCTGTCTGGGTTTTTATTTCTAAGTGGTTTTATGTGTATGACCTTGTCATGTCTGCAGTGTTGTTCTTCCCATGGGTTCACATGATGTGCCTCCTGTGTGAGAATTCCTTTAAAAAAAAAAGAGCAGCTGTAATTGTTCCACTTATCACAATACCCTCTGCTCTGTTTTCACTTTCTCTTATCAACTCTTTTTCTCTGTCTCTTCAGGTTTTTATTTACATTTTAATAATTTCATTTCACCTATCCTGTCTCCCACAGGCGTTGGAGAGTGTGCACTTTTTGTGTAAGGTGCAGGGTCTGGACTCAGTGAAGGATCTCTATAGACAGCATATGAGCCAGCTGCTGGACTGGCTGTCTGCCTCTGTCAACACCTGGTCCAGTTACTCCCCGCAGAGACTCCAACTGCATATCATAGTCATACAATCAGGTGAGAAGTGAAGCCTGAATGTGCACAAGACATTGCCAAATCATACAGAAGGTGCTGAAATCTGCATGTATAGAGGTTCGAGAAGTAAGGTTCGAGAAGTTGGCCCCTCAAATCACCTGTTATTGATGGAAAAAGCATTACATCATCAGTCATCAGTCTGAACATGATCATTGGGTCCATTTCACCTCACATTGGTTGACACTATATCATCTAGATCATGTTGTATTAAACTTTACTTCATGTTTTAGTTGACGAGTCATTCATTCCTCAACTTGTTCAGACACACATTACATCATATTTTAAGGATCAAACTGTTTGTCCTGTTCACACCTGATCCATCATCAAGATCAAAACCAGCAGCACAGAATCTCACTCATTTATAGGATCCAGATTGTGGTTTGTAATGTTTCCAGATACTTAATTTGTTGGTACCTGCACCGGCAGGAAGTTCCTTATTGCTCCCTGTTTAATATGTAGGCATCACAACAAAGTATTACAAGTGCTTGGAATCATTTTCAGTACCACTTGAAGGATTTGAAGGCTGTCAAATAACGCAGAATTTAAGGTTCATGTATGTTTATGAATGTTGCGTTGTCCAAGATTGATGTCTGTTAGCCAAGCCGAGAAGCGCAGGTCAAACATACCCAAATGGGGCTGTCGTTAGCACTAGTTGGCTAACTGACTTTTGTAGTTCCCTGTCTCACCCTCTGTTTGTCAGTCTGTGTGTATGCGTGCATGCATGTGTAGGGTGCAGTGGATTAAAAAGCTGTGACCCTGTCTTTGGTGCTGAGACTTCCCGTTAACTCTGTCTATACAAATAATCCTCCATCATCAGCACCTCTATGTGCCACACTTTCATCTCCATCTCTTTCTCTCTCCCTCCCCTTTTATTTCTAAATGAATCGGCAGCTGGTCACCCCTCTAACACACACACTCCCATGGCTAACTGACCAGTCCTTTCTGAGTCCATTCAGTGATCCCCATGCAGGTCACTACATCAAACAGCACCACAGCCGCCTGCTCTTGACCTTACCCTAGATCAAGGCTACTTTGAAGTTGTGCATGTGTGAGTACATGTGTGTAAGCTTCCCTAGGTTTCATTCCTACAGATATCATCTTTGGTCCCTTAACAGGACCCAAGCAGGACTTTTTGAACAGCCGGTGTTTGGTTCCTTTGTTTTATGTGCACATAATTCAGGGAAATTGAACCCCTGCTCAACAATTGGCGGGAGTCAATGCGATAACAGAGAATTGTTCATTTTGCCTGCTCATCAGCTCCTTACAGACTCCATCTGTGCTTGTTGGAGACAATAATTATTATCGCTCTCTCATTTCCTCCTCGCAGTCCTTCTACTGGTGTGAGAATGCCGGATTCATTTTGTTTGTAGATTCTAATGCCTTGCTCGAGGATATATGTTGGTGTCCTGGGTAATTAGGAGGTGTGTGTCTCTATTAGTAGCGTGATATATTTTCTATCACTGGCTTGTCCTATCCTTAGTGTGGCGACGTCACCTTTATGACCGGTTGGTTGAATGACACACCCTTTGATTCCCACATTCCAAGTAGATAAAATAAGCCTCCCTCTCTTTTCCAATATCTCTTCATGCCAATGGTCGCCACCCTCGGGCAGTCTCAGGATTTCCTCTGTCTCCTCTCACATCTGAACAATTGATAGTGCGAACAGAGCATGGGCTCTAATCTCTCTTTACACAAACACAGATTACTTTATATAGCTGTGTAAACACGCAGTCAGACTGTCGGAGGGTGTGTGTGTGGGCATGAGTGTCGCTGGGAGTACTTTCATACTGAGTTTCAGATTTTTCCTGTAAAATACACTTGTCTAGAAACAATCTGTCACACAAAGGCCTTTTTATGTGTTATTTCCTCAAAGCTCTGTGTCACTGTCTCCTCGTCGGCCTCTCAATAACCTTAGTCCTCTGGTCAGAAATAAACATAAAAAACTGTCTTTTGTCTCTGCAAGCCCTTTATTGTTGGTCTGGGTGAAAAGGATTAAGGAAAGGCATAAAATATAGAGTCTTTGCTCAGGAAAGGTTCATACTTTATAGTAAGAATGCAGTGGTTAGACTGAGGGATTTACTGTATGAATACATGTAATTTGACTGTTGCCAGAGCAAGATGGCATAGTTGGGAATTCTCTGGGTAAACAAAGAAGGTCCAAACGCTGCTAGAGAGACATTGAAGTTTATTCTAACTGTGGTTCAGGACACTGACTGTTGGTCCATATCATTCCCCCTAATAGATATTTTCATTCTAAATCTATACTGAAAACAATGTCAAAAGAGTCTTTTGTAAATTAAAAACTTATCTTTTTAATATATATTTCAATTCTCACTGGTATCATTGTCTATGTATTACTGTATTTGTTCTGTTTTGCTTTTATTTTACATTTTTAATTTAATTAAAATGTTTAATTTCTTGTCAGCTTCACTTCAAGGGCATTTCCTTAGGATCACTGTTGATGTTTTAGATTGTTCTCTATTTATTTTAATATTGTTGTTATTTTTCTTCTTGTTCTGTAAAGCACCTTGGGCTGATTTGTGCATGAAATGTGCTTCACCAATATAGTATATTATTATTATTATTATTATTATTATTATTATTATTATTATTATTATTATTATGGTAACACACAACTGTTTGTCTGTTATAGGTCCAGTGATTGGGGAGTTTGTGAGTCAGTTGATGCCTCTGCTGTGCAGCTGCCTTCAACCAGACAGAGACATAGAGATGAGGATGACCATCTTCACCATGCTTGCTAAGTTGCTACTAGATGCAACCAACACACTGGATTCCCAGGGGTGAGTGGTGCACATACACACAGAGCCACTTATCTTAAACAAAGTCACACAAACAGCGGCTGAAATGTCCTAGTTAGTGTTCACTTGAGGTCATATTGGGCTTAAGTTGTTTGGGTTTTACTAGTCTCCAGTTTTCTAAGTCATCGTTATACGCACAGCTCATATTTTTAGAACTGACCTCACATTAACCTGCAAGTTAGCGCCTCAGCCACAAGTAACTATAAACAGAAAAAGGCACACAAAAACCATAATAGTGTCATTTGCCTGAGGTCATTGTTATTGTATCAGCTTCTTAAGGATTCAGGGTCATATTATAGATGAACCCACTAAATGTATGAAGTCCCAACATGATTCATCTGGGAGTATCTGTTAAGTTAACCCAAAGATTGATTCACTTTCCAGCATAACTGAATGAGACCAAAGGCAATTTATGTCTGAATTGTTCCTTGGTGATTTAGTAACACCTTTAAATGTTTATTGGCAAATGATTGTTGAAGGATATGAGTGAAGTCTGACACCCAGAGAGGAGCTCCCGTCTTTGGGGTCTTTCTGTCTGCGGCCCCCGTCACCGTCCAGGGTCCCCTTCGATCCCTCAGCTGTGCAGCTTTCAGGCTGGACTCAGAGCTCTAATTTGAGGGAATGCATTAAGCCTGAGGCCCTCTGCAGGACCCAGGAATCACATCAGCTGCTGCTGTCCATCAGAAAGACAAACCTTTTCCATTTTGTTTCCATGGAGACATCTGTGCAGCCTGTAACTAACGCTTAGCCTTCAGCCAAGGGGTCCATAAGGACTCGTAGGTGTTTCCAAGGGTGAAAAAAAAAGGATTTTGGCGTGAGTCTGGCGGCAGTGTAAAGAATATAAGACAGAATAATAACCCTGTCAGCGAAAGATGTTGCATAAACAAAACATTTTGCCACCTTTGCCAAAAAACTTGGAAATTGGAACTTTGCTTTCAGCTTTCATCAGATTATTTTATCCATAAATGTGCACGTTAAACAAAAGGAGCCTCTGTCTCTTCCCCACTCCCAGTGCGGCCACCTGTGCTGCTAACTGCTTCTCTCATTCCTCAGCTCGATCTCCAGTAATCACAGAACCATCAGCAGACAGAAATCATGTTACACCTTCAAAAGGTTTCAAACAAATGCTTAACTTACAGTATGTGGGGTCGTGCGTTGTGCCATAATATTTCCATTCATACTCCTCTTTTCCCTCCATTCATGATTTATGGCCTGATCTTGCTTGGCAGATTGTATCCCACACACACACACACACATGCTGTATGTCATCAAGACGACAATGATAGTTATAGAGAAAACCTCTTCTCTTTGTTCTACAACCAAAATGTCATAATGACAGCTCTACTATAACACAAGCAGAAAGGGAAAGTAAGTGTGTGCCTTTCATCCACACACACACACACACACACACACACACACACACACACACACACACACACACACTACTGACACTTTGTTTTATGTGGATTTGTGTGCTGTGATTAAAAAGCTGAATGTGAAATTTAAGTAGAAGGTGATGTGTAAGAAATGACAGTTCATCCTTTTTCCCTAAGATGTGGTGGGCAAAAATTGTGGAGCATGTGCTTTCATGCATTTGTGAACTGCAACAAGCACCCGTCTTTAGTCTTAATTTCAGCTTTCGAGACATAAAACAAGAAAAACTGCGAGTTCTGTGAATTATTTAACTTGTGTCTAATGAGATTTACACTATTATTTCATAAGGCAGTGATAATATGGATATATACCAAAATAGCTTTAATGCTAATGTGTGGATGATCATCAATTCAATTGGAACTGGATTCCAGTGTTGCCTAACAAATGTTCCTAATTAAATACTCTGCCAAACATAAACTTATTAAACTGTGTGTGCAAAGACATACAATTAAAAAAGGTAAAGTCATACTCGCTTTTTCCTTTGGAAATCATCCTTGCTGTGTGGAAAAAATGTCTTTCCATCTCCTGGACTCGTTCATGATGAGCTTTCAACACCTGTCAAAATGAAAAAACTGAGCCAGCAGTACACAGTCCTGGACATGTTAGTGGCACGCAGTCTCCCCCTACTGGCACTGAAGCAGTACAGCACATTTTATTAAATGTCATGAGAAGTTGTAACACCAGCTGAACAGCCAGAGGGGAGAGGCATCTGCAAGATCTGGTGGAGTTGGTTCGGAGCAAAAGGCTAGTGCTAGTGTGTGAGAGAATGTCAGAAGGCCTAGGCCAGCATGGAAAACAGAGGGAGAAGGGAAAGGCAGACACCCAGATGTTGCACTCCTCGCCTCCTGCTTCTCCTCCAGCGCCCACCCCCCCTCATCCTTCTGCTGTTCATCATGTGTGTGAAAATTAGCTTGGTATAGCCCTTTTGCTGCAGAAGCATTCCCAACAGCTATTATGGTTTACTTGTCCTCAGAATTGGCGGTATTATTTGCTAGCTGTTAAAAAATATAGAAATGCCAAAGTACTTCCATATGAAATACACACAGAAATAGAAACGTCTTTCTCTGGGATGTTCTGTCTCCATTCTTGACTCTCTGCCTCTTTCCAGGCATTTCCGCGACGAGTCGGAGAAGTTCCTGTGTGAAGTCTTGCTTCCCAACCTGGTGTGGCGGGCAGGCCGTACTGCAGCTGCTGTCCGCACCTCCGCCCTCAGCTGTCTGCTGGCCCTGCTGCACGGAGGGGCTATCACACCTGGACAGGTACACACACATATAAATGCTGCACAAAGATAAATATGACACACATGGGTTACATTTGTTTCCAACTGTGCACTGCAAAGAGACCCATGAGCATTGGAAGCTAACACAGGATATGAAAGGTCTCCAGAAAAACGCACTCCATGATCTCCAATCTGCAGAAACACTTTCATTGACCCAGCTGTAAAGGCATTCCTTTAATCCAGAGGGAGTTGACATTTACTTCAAGTTTTCTGTTTTGTCCATTTCACGTGAAAATAGATGGTCCCTCTTGGCCATTTCGGAAAGTATATCGTCAGCCATCTTTCTCCCCTTGGCTGAAAGAGTTGGCCGCGGCAGGTAGCAGGTGTACGTGGGGGCAAGCAGGTTCACATACCTTTGTCCCCGACGAACAATACTCCCACTGTTCCAGGCTCCTGTTGTTCGTAGAAACTATCACCGAGATATGCTCTTGCACCTGCCTGCCGGAGCATGTGCCCAGTTACAGTATGCGAGCTAACACACGCACATCTGGCTGAATGACCAGTTATCATCGGCTCACACACCTCTTCTTTTCACACGTCTTTAAATACAAGGTTAAGCAAACAGCTGGGGGACAATGTGAGCGGGTGTGTGGGTGTGTGGGTGTAGGTGTGTGAATAAATTTGTACCGTCTAATAGCACCCAAACGTCTTCCATAAAATCTGGAAAAGGGGTGACTAAACAGGGCTGTGTTACTCTCCGAGTTGGAGTTCAAAACAAGGTTAAAGCAGAGGTGACATCACAATGTTATATCTGTGTATTTCCACAGGATTTTCATTTAGAAGGACAATGTTTCCTCGCTACTCCCTGTGATAACAATTAGTAGCTCATGTTACACTTGGCACCCTCTTCTCTGATGTAATGCCGGATAACTTATCTGCCAAGTGTTCCTCCTCTTTCTGTCTCATTCTTTCCCTCAATCCCTTTTTACTGTTTTGCGTGGTTTCGATAGCAAACAGGCAGGAGGACAGAGGGTTTTGCCATTAGCTAACACGCAGCTCACCTTGTTTGTCCATTTCCTCTGCTTCTCATCTGTTGGTGTGATGAAAACATCGGTCTGCACTATACTTCTGATGTTGGCCTCCATGCCTGTGTGTCTTTATAAACTGATCCAGAGCTGATGTGAATCTGTCATGCTTTGAGTGATATATCACTTTGGAACCCAACAATCCCACAAATCAAAAACCAATAATAAAAGAAGTGGAAACTGTCAAGCTTTCCTCAGGATGTTTTTTGCTTTCACTAACTAGCCTTGTCTTTCCTACTTCTCATTGCTGATAATCGAGGGTGTTGAGAACTCGAAAGAAGTAAAATTAGCGAGGTTTGTAACTCAAAGAAAGTAGTCCTGACCAAACTGTCTCAAAGCAATATCTCCTGTCAATTTCTTTTTTTATCATTAAGGAAATCTTCACAATTAAAATAAGTTGTGAAGACCTTTGCCTTTTCTGTGTGCAGCTGCTCTGTCTGGAGGAAAAAGTGAGTCCCCAGGTGTTGTCAGCCCTGGAAGAGGACTCTCAGATGGGCAGGCTGATGGCTTGTCGTTCCCTGTCCACCATACTCCGACTCATAGGCACCAGTCTACACCCCGAGGCCCTCAACAAGATCTACCCCAGTAGGTGGAGAACTAACAAACAGAAGTCAATGCACTAAACCTACACTACACTAACACTCACATTTAGACTTTGCAAAAAAATGCTGTATGATTACACCACAATTAATGTGTATAACTAATAACAATGATTAAAATGAGGATAAACTAAAGCAATTAACCAACTTGATAGATGAAAGCTTTGAGAATTTTTGTTTGTTTAATCATTTCTTTGTGGGGGTGATTCTCCACAGTGCTGCTGAAGCGTCTGGACGACAGCAGTGAGGAGGTGCGCAGCGTCGCCCTGCAGGCCCTCGGGCTGTGGCTCTCCAGCCTGACCAAAGACTACCACCCTGAGCTCTATGCTGCTCATCTGCAGCTCCTCTTCCAGCAGCTCCTCCTCTACCTAGATGACCCCGACGACTCGGTCCAGGGCCAAGCGCTTGGTGAGATTGGAAGGGGTGTTTTAATCCTGCACCCTTGGATGTGAGGGGGATGGGTATGATGGTGAGGGTTTAAAAGAAGGTTAGAAAATACACACGGCCTTCCTGGGTTAAAAAAAAAGTTGGGATCTTATAAAGGTTGACACAAACATTCCTTTTTTAAAGATTAGAGATAAGATAAGATGTACTTTTTATTAATTCCTGTGAGGAAATTCAGGAGTTTAAGCAGCAACAGAGAGAGAATGAAAAGCAGGACAGTATGGAGTCACAAAAGGATAATGAAATAAAAATGTATTGGTGACAGTCCTTGATACCAATGCTGATAAAGAATGAGAGATTGTCAAGACAGCATGCTCATGTGAATACTGTATAGGACGTGAAGTGATTATGTGATGTGGACCTCATGGCCGTGATCATCTGATAAGCATTTTCTGGTAGTACAAAGAGACAGGATTGTGAAGGTGAGTTAACAATGAAAGCAGAGCTTAGCCATGATGATCTACAGACCAGCCTGCTGTTTCCAAGACGCTCACAGATGATGAGGGGAATAATGGGTATCCTTTATCAAACACTAGGTTATTGCCTTGCATGCTGCCAGCAGATTCCCCCTACTTTATTTCAAAAGTGCGCTGTTGTCCTTGTTTTTCTACACAATTTATCACAAAGGCAGCTTCAGCAATTATTCTTTCCAATGCAAGCCTTTACAAGCTAAGCAGGAGGTTAACCTCAAATGTGAAACACAAGATCCAGATTTGGATTAGCACCCACCTCAGAGACACCTCAGGGTGTATACAAGAATTGGACTTCACCCACAGGTCTGAAAAGAGAAAAATCAATGCAGGAGTGCCTTCAATCTGCATTCTTTCAAATACTGTAGCTAAGAGGGCAACCCCCTTGAATAAAGAAGTCCAGTTGCATAGAAGTCTATGAGAAAATGACCCTACTTCCCAACTGATTTATTACCTCAGTAAACATATTTTCTATAGGTTTATGGTCTCAATAACCAGTTTCAAGTCTTCTTCTTCACAGCATGATGTTTATATGTAAATGACGGTCCCATTGAGAGGGTTAAAAGACTGCAGGGTATGCTTTTGGATGTGGATATTTGTTGTTTACAAGTCACCTTTCAACCACAATACAGGCAAATCAATCCATATCCCTAATCAGTTCTGCCTTCTTATCTTAGTATGGTCACTTTTGTTTAAAAAAAAAACTAAAACCAAGATGGTGCAACCAGAAAGAAGTTGACAATGTCCATTTCTTATCTAAAGTCTATACAACAGACAATTCACAGGTTTATATGTGAGCCCTGATATATGTTTAACTCCTTTGCCAGTTCACCTGGTGTAGACTGAATTGTTTGTGTGGCAAATCTCTGCCTCCCCTACCAGGGTCTCCTTTAAACACCGAACAGTCCCACCTAATGAAAGCCACATGGTGATCCCCCCCCTTCCCCTCGCCACCTTTACAAATCTGTCCTCACGCCCATCCCACTTAATCCCTTTGTCTTTTATCCATACTTCTAACTTGTTCATCTCCTTCCCAGTGTTTTCAGACAGACCCGTAGCTTCACGGCTGTGTTTTATTGAGGTATCAGTGGAAAGTCTTATTGGCTTTCTCTGAAGTGTGTAACTGGTGCTCGGCTCCTCTGGACTTTCACTCTCTCCCTCTCTCTCATGGATGTTAGCTGTCATTACTTCTGACAGAGTGCAGGTGACGCTGATGCCTTAGCCAGTCCAAAGAGGCCTCTCTACAGGATCTCTCATCTTCATATGGCTAGTGATAGAGGGAAAGGAAAAAAAAGAGAGGAGAAATCATTCACACACATTTACCAGCTGCAGCTACGAACTCTAGCCGCGCAAAACAGCTTTGAAAGCGTTTGGAGGAACATTTTTTGTAGCCATTGTTTATCAAAATGACGGTAACCTTGACTACTGTTGGCAGAGTAACATATGTAGATCAACTTTATGATACAGCTTCACCCACGTACAAAGGCTGTGTATTACTCGTACCGTAAATGAGTGATTTTCCGCAATGTTCAGGTGCTTTTACAGGATTTCTTTTGAAAAACGCTACAGCATTTCTGTACTTTGGAAAACCTTTAAGGGCAGAACTGTTCCGCAGCCTCTGAGAGTGTTGCATCGGGCCTATACAGTGAAAAGATATCTGAGCTATTGTACAGGCTACAGTAGATTTGAAGACAGCTCGGAGTCTCTTTGTGAAATAAGATGACCTCATATCTTGCTGAGTGATCGTGTGTATCTGACAGCACCCGTAACCGCCTGTGCCGCAAATATGGAAACATTCCTCACTCTCATGCATGGCTCTGTTTGAAGATTTTTTTTCTTTACTCCCCTCTGTCTCTTTGTTCCTTTTAATAGTTGATCCTATTCTAATGCTTCTTGAATTTCAAACGCATATCTGTAAAGTGGCTTGATGTGTGCAGCATGTCCTGACAGCAAGACAGACAGCACCGCCGCCTCCTTACATCTCATCCCTCCTTTTTCTCACTCTCCAGCCTGATAATCCTACCATCCTGGCAGCACGGCTGCTACCTGTTCAGTCACACAGACACAGTTGGCTTGGGTATAACTCACTTCTCACAAGTCCTCATTGTTCTCCTCTATTCAACGTCCCGCCACCCCACCTCTATCCCCTCTGAGTACAGTATACACAAAAGCTAAAATCCCCTCCATCTCCTTGAAGAACAGAGGCAGGTATCAGATGATGAGTTTACATGAACTAACTCATCCTGAGTGGCGGCATGTCACCACTGGGACAGCACTTCTGCCTTGTGGTTTCGGAAGCATTTACCCATTGACAACATTCACGTAATTCAATATGCTGCTGAAAATCAGCAGAAGGTGTGGGAACAGTGGGAGGAACATTTTTGAACAGAGGATTATTGCCTCCAAGTGGAAGCAAAGCGCATCTGCATTTACTTTGTGTTAATGGTGTAGTGTAGGTCATCACTGCCATCTGCTGGCGTTACAGAAAACATCAAGTCACGTTCACTCGTAGGTTAGAAACGAAAAAACTTAATTAAACATTTATATTCAAGTTTATTTTATTGTGCTGAATGTGAATAGGGTCTTGTTAATAGTATTTGTGCTGGGTATTTAAATGTTATAGAAAAACCAAACCATCTACATGTTTTAAGTTCAGGAATGTACCTGATTTATTGTCAACATAGAAGAAGTGAAAACAGACATGGAGTCAGGGTAATTAGACCATCAAATCCTTTGATACATCGAAGATCACAACCTTTGGTTGTAGACTAACTCTCCCATGAAGAATGAGGCTTAAAGGAATACTTTGACATTTAGGGAAATAGCCAACACTTCAGTGGCTACAGTTTTTGTCTGGAAGATATTTAATTATGGTACATAATAATAAGTATTTGTTTGTTTGTGTACACATTTTAACTCCTTTCCTTTTTGTGTTTGGTTTTGTATCTGGGTGTCCAGAGATCCTGAAGAAAGGTAGCTCAGTCCATCCGTCACTTCTGCGAAGGGAGGCAGAGGCGGTGAGAGACAAACAACGAAATCCTTTCTACTGCGACCAGCTTCTCCAGCACATCATCTCTCTGCCAGCAGAGGCAAGAGCAGAGTGAAATAATGCTTGTGCTCAAGCCTATCTCTCTCACCTCAAATTGTGAACCATTGATGAACAGCCTATAACAACATGCTGGTTATAATATGGTGGGGCAGGACTTGTTCCCCTTAAAATGAACCTCAATTTGTATGGCCTGCCTTAAATTCATTATTCTTCACAGGGTGAGGAGATGACTGATTTTAATTCAGAATGTCTCCATTATTTGTTTCACCATGAAGATTTTCATTCCTGTTATTTAAGCCTTGATCCTATGTTTTAATGAAAACAATCACATTGTGTTTTAAACCACTGTTTAAATGTTTGAGTAATGCACTCTTGAGTCTTTTTTCTGCACCCAAACTCTCAGCACCCTCTGCTGCAGATTCAAATATTGACATTTAATTTTTGGATGTGTAAATAAATATTACATTAAATCTGCATCTTTTAATTATTGAATGAAACTGTTTTTAAAAACAAAAAAGGGTTAGGTCCTGTAAACATTGTGAAAGCCATTTTATTTATTTTTCAAACTTCACATTTCCAATAGACTTGCCACTCCTCCCCTCCTTCCTCCCATCCATCCTCTGCACCATCAATAAGTGAAACTGCTGATTCTCGGTTGTGTGTGTTTGTGCGCGCGTGCGTGTGCGTGATCTGCTTGCCTGCACCATGTGAGTACTACCGGCAGAACAACGGTTTTAGAAACGGGTCTTTCAACGTACGGTTCGTGACATAATACCGTCTAAGATGCTGCAGATCGGAGATGAGGTGGTGTATTTCTCGGCGTTGTTTCTGCTCGTGGTGTTGGGGACGCGGAGCGCCACGGGGGCTTCTCTCCTCACCGCTTTCCTCTACGTCTTCATGGTGATGTTCCGGTTTCCTCCGGTGCCGGCGGACCAGGCCGGCCGCGTCCTCCGGCCCAGGGCTCCATCAGGCGGCGTCTCAGTGGTGGCGCACCGCGGAGGCAGCCACGACGCTCCGGAGAACACCTTGGCAGCGATCAGAGAGGTGTCATGCATCTGTCATTGTGTTTGGATGGAAATAAAGATCTATGCATGTTAAACACAGCAAAAGTAGCATACTAGCCACAGAAATTATGGCTACAAATATTTAACACACTATTGCATAATAGGCCAATTATAGTATGTAGCAATATAGTTTTGCAAGTGCAAAGGATTCCCACAATTAATATTTGTCAATCCCATTTAAACAATGTATTGATGGGCTGCTAAGGCTTTGAATGTCGTGATTTACCTTTAAGCATGTAAGCAGAGCACCACACATGCTGCTCTGAGTGATTGGGAATGCTGCCTCGTTCAGTTTTTATCAGATCAGTAGATCATTGTGCTTTTTGTTGCAATTCTGTCAAAGCAAACCCTTGAAAACTAGTTATGCAATTCACTCATTTCTACACACAAGTATTACTTCCCTGTTTTTAGTGAAGTTGCTGTGTCAGCTTGCTTGCTCATTTACTGTCCTGCATGCACCACAGTGAAGTTTAAGGTTGGATATACAGTATGTGATAGTGTCTATACATGCAGAGGATGGTTACCTCACATCCGAGCTCTCACTCTTAATTACAGGGCCTCACTTAGAGATAATCGGTAAATTACCTTTTGAATGACAGAAAACCAATGTTATTTTCAAAACCTCCTTGCTGACTCCTAAATATTAGTGACAGTTATGCCTAGTAAAAATACTGCATGTCTTATGTAGCACACCTTTTTTTGATTACTGATGTGTAATTAATGGAATTTACAAAAACATTGTAACAGATCATTTCAGTAACCTTCAAGTCCGCTGTTTTACTGTAAAGTCTAGATTTCTTTCAAATAATCTCATGTCATTTAACCCTATTCAACAATTTATTGAAACGTCTAATCTATTTTTTGATAGCTTTCATGTCTTGTGATTAAATAAGACCAAGTGAATGCAGATTTACTACCATGATGGACAAGTATGAGGCCATTCTTGTTATATAATTTTAGTGTTCAATTCTATTTTCTGTGAATACTATTATTCTGCTTTATTGAAAGTCTCAAATCTTTACAAAATATAACAATTCAGAGCATAGATTAGGGGCTTGGACTGGGAATCGTAGGGTCGCCGGTTCAAGTCCCCGAACAGACTTAAAAAATATGGAAAGTGGACTGCTACTTGGAGAGGTCCCAGTTCACCTCCTAGGCCCTGCTGTGGTGCCCTTGAGCAAGGCACCGGACACCTCCAATCCCCCCCTCCCCACCACAATAGCTCCCCATCCTAGTGCTAGGATGGGTTAAATGCAGAGGACCAATTTCACTGTGTGTGCTCTGCTGTGTGCATGTATGTGACTAATAAAGAGGGTTTCATCCTCCCATTCTATCTTTAAAAGTAATTAATTCTTTAATGAAAAACTGCAGAATATTCACAAAAAATTATCACTAAAACTACAATAATTTACAGTATCAAAGCCGTCTTTTTATGTTCTTTTCTGCCTGTGATGTCCTGCTTTAGGCTAGTAGGAACGGGGCCACTGGCGTAGAGCTGGACCTGAGCTTCACAGCAGAGGGAGTGCCTGTCCTGATGCATGACGAGACGGTGGACCGCACCACCAACGGCTCTGGACCAGTTAGCAAACTGCAGCTGGCCCAACTTAAGAGACTAGATGCTGCTGCTCGTCACAGGCTAAGGTATGCTGCATATTATATACTTTTCTAATGGTGTGATTTAAATCTAAGATAAAGAAGGACTGCAGGTCCAACAAGGAGTACTTTATGTGTCACATTCGTACTGCAAAGTTTGAGTTGCAGAAATATAGTTTTTATATGAGTGATTTATTGCCTCTCAGAAAATGTATTTTCTCAAAATGTAAAGACAAAACAAAGGGAGAAATATAAACAGACATAAAACAAGAAAGTGCAACACTACTGGACATTTACCTCAACTTTGCATCATGGACCTGTTATTATTTATTTCCTCTCCAGAGACAAATACAGTATAGAGAAGGTCCCAACTCTGCAGGAGGCAGTGGAGGAATCCATCAGACACCAGCTCACCATCTTCTTCAATGTCAAAAGTCAACCCGATAAGGTACTGAAAAAACAAGACTTAAATATATGGATTTACATATTTATACCAATGGTGCGGCTCTCAATAGCTTATAGACCTACTCAATGCAGAAAAGTTGCAGGTATCTGATTCTAAACTTATATCAGTCTCCGAGCAAAGTAGGCCACTCGGATTGCCTTTTATTTACCTTTGTGTTGATCCTTTTAAAAGGCACTCATTTCAGTTAACTCTTTATAATATTATCTAAATGTATTATTGTGTGGGAATGTGATGTTTTTTCCTGTTTTCCAGGCTGCTTCAGTGCTTCGTGAGATGTATAAGAAGTTTCCTGTCCTTTACAATAGCAGCATTGTTTCTTCCTTTGAACCAAAAGTAATCTACAAGGTAACAAATATATGAGTATTTAACACAAATCATTCAAATTGACTTTGAAAGGTATTTTAATGTTTATGGAGTTGTCTGAGGTATTTGAATAATAGTGTTTTCCTTTTTTTAACTATAATTCTTTAGATTATTACTCATACAGTATTGTCTGTTAATGGCAGTAAAGATGGCTCTCTGGTTTGTTGCTGATTTAAACTGAACCATCACACATAATTTAACAAAAGTATGAGGACCAAAAGTACCAAAACAGCTAGACCCTCCTCCTAATTGTGACCGTATTGTGTTCATTTCGAAACTTCTTTGACCCATAGATGCGTCAGACTGACCCCAATGTGGTCACAGCTCTCATGCACTGCCCCTGGAGACTGAGCCGCTTTGGTGATGGCACCCCTCGGTCCCTGTCCATCTCAGGTCAGCTGTGGACGGGGGTTCTGGACGTCTTGTTGGATTGGGCCCACCACCACATACTGTGGAAGCTCTGCGGTGTCTCTGCCATCCTCATGCAGAAAGACTACATCTCACTGTAGGTTTAATGTAATTTGTTTTTATAGTTAAAAGGCAGAGTCACAAAGCAAATCATGGGGTTTAGGATTGTCCCACAAGATGTTAAAACTCATCTTTGTTTTATTAATACAACCTTTAAAAGGCCAAGATGAGCCTCACTATGCAATATTTTTCCTATCTAAAAATGAACACAGATTGATTCTGCATTAATGCTTAGTTAGAAAATCAATAGCTTGGGGTCTGACTAGGTATATAGGAAATTATGAATGAAAACAGCTAAATATAAAATACTGCCAAAACTATAAGAGCTATCATAATATAAAGCAATCCTACATCAGTATGCTGGGTCACAAGATGACTAAAGTGAACAATGAGCAAAGGCATGTTTCTGTGTTCTCTGCAAACAAAGGCTGATTAACATCTTGTAGCCTTTAGTTACTTTAAAATAATAAAATGGCAACATAATAAGATTCAAATCAGGATTTAAGATTGTTCTGATGTGATGAGAGTTTGATTAAAAACTGGGTGTTGATTTTTTAAAATGGAGGACACTGCCTTGTTTAACGGGTTCTGTTATGTACTGAACATCACCCTTTTTCTGCTTTTGGGATGTTCCCTATTTACTGAGCTGTATTTTCTGCCTTTTCTCCTTTCTTCTTTCTCTTAGGGACTACGTTCAGTACTGGGCAGAGCGAGGTGTGGAAGTCGTGGGATGGACTGTCAACACCGCTGTGGAGAAAGACTTCTACCAAAACATGCTGAAGATTGGCTACCTCACTGACAGTCTGCTGGAAGACTTTGATCCTCATTACTGATACACACACACACACACACACACACACACACACACACACACACACACACACACACACACACACACACACACACACACACACACACACACACACACACACACACACACACACTGTTTTCCACTTATTAAAGATAACTTTTTACATCTTCTTAATGAACTAATAAGTTGGAAATGCCATAGTGGGACAACCAACTTCATGATTACCATAATAATTACATTTACCCCTTCTCTTTTTAAAGACCAACGCATACTTAAATACTGTAAGTGAAAATTGGTGCTACCTATCTTTATAGTGGCAATCCAACCACCCCAGCTTGATAGAAATAAAATGTGATTGACTGTAGAGGTAAGAAAACGTTATTACCTGTAGCTGGTATACAGGTGTTTTCCCTTTAAATCAACAGACACATCAAAACTCAGCTGTATACTACCTTGTCTATATCCTACTACCAGCAGCAATACCACTAGCTCTCCTGGACCAGGGATTTGGATTAGACTACTTTAAAGATCTTTTCTACCTTCTGGGCTGACCTTTCAGAGGCTTTAAAGACACCAGTGTAGTAGACATATTGGTACCATATCATTGCTTGCTATCATGATATTTATTTAATAATGAACTGTAGAATATCTGTTGTTAATATTATGAAATGATGATACTTGATTATTTAGAAAAGTGTCTGTCATTAGGTGCCACAGCTCCAGTGCATTATGTATTTGAAAATTGGAGCCATGCAGTGTGCAACGTATATATTTGCATTTGAAAACACTTTTAAAGATATAGATTATAAAGAATATCAGGATTTTTGTTTTACCTTTTCCTCATCCTCACATTTTATTAACACCCTTTTCCTCACATGTTTTAAAAAATCAACTTTTCCCCTGCCTTTTATTTCCTGCAGTGTAAAGAATGTAATTCTAAAAAGAGCTCCATGGCTAAACTTGAATAAATCTTCACAATGTAAATCAAAAATGCCTTATTAAATACTACATTGTGTTAATGTGAGACTTTTTTAAAAGGCCAGTGCTTCTTTGTAAACCCATATTTTAACTCTCCATGAATTCAGTCAGTAGCTATAAAGGAAAGCTCGGTTGCATTGTAAACGTGGTTGAGTGTACTGTATGTGGTTGCATCATTCAGCACCTGACCCCACCTGTGTGTACTGTAAACACAAAGACGTTGGGCAGATGGGGCAACATAAAGGAGTTGTTAAAGGGGGCTTTCTAAATCCGTCAGAGCTAGTGTTATGGCTGCCGGATTTGACACCCCTTCTTTAACTTTGGCCAGGATGGTCATAATATCACAACAATCACACCAGTGTTAGATATTCCCCTTAAGTTAATGTAAACAAAATCAATTTACTCTCAGCCTGTCAGGTGAACTATTAAATCTGGCAGAGCCATTGACATGGCTGCCGGGTTTGACACCTCCCTCCCCCGTCACCTGGCCAGGATTGTCCTAATTTCAGCAAAATGACAGTGGTGTGAGTTATTCCCCTCTATTTTAGGCAAACAAAAGCAATTTACTCAGAGCCTATAAGGTGAAATATTTAGTAATCCCCTTCCTCATTATACACGCTGAACTCATCCGATTTTGTGTTATTTACACCAAAAAACACATAAGTGTAGTTAGTAAAGTCAAACTTGAGATTGATAATTGAATTACTTGCACAATTAAACATAACAGCAGACAAAACACGTGCATTAAAAAGAAGCAATTTGCGAATCAGAGATAAAACAATTTAAAGATCAAGGGGTTTATTTAATTGATCTAACATTAATGCCCATTACCCAAAGCTCAAATGAAAGTCTCAAGGGCTGAACATTGTGGTCAAAAGTCGGTGTTACATGTCTTAAATCTCGGGGATACTGTCTCTTTAAAACGCAGAGGGAGGCGTGTAAGGACGCAGAGAGAAGTGGTGAGCTCTGACGGAGTGCGTCCAATGTCTTATGAATGACAGCCGCCGTTTCAGGTTGTGACATTGTGGCGGTGCAGGACACTTCAGCACCAAAGTGAGTTACGTTTTATTGTCCGGCCTGGGGGAAGGCAGGTGTGAAGGGGAGGTTCGCTGGATGAGATGCGCCCCGGCAGCTGGATTTATTCATAGAGGAGCACGGCGCACGGTTGTGTATTCTGCGTGGTTATTACAAAACGTCCTGCGAAGTCTCATGTAAGCTCCTGCCTGGATTTGTTGGCTTAAAACCTTTTGAGTTAAAATTTACCCGGATCAGCTGAGCAGAGGAGCGACTTTTACCCTCCAAAAATACTTTCTATACATCGACAGATCCTGGTGGAAAGTAAAGTGCCTTTCCTCGCCTGCTCCACCTGGACTCTTACTCCAGAGTGCCAAACCCAACGCGTACAGACGACTGTTCCTGCGCAGGATGTACACAATTACAAGAGGTCCCAGCAAACTGGCCACCCAGCGACGGACAGGTAAGACACTGAACTGTAACTGTAGACACCTTCAGAGATGCAGCACACATTTCCCTTGTATTCAAGTATTTTGCTTTTCATATAAAATGTACATTTTTATTTTCTAGGGCCTACGCAGCAGCTTGACACCAAAGTAAACGACTTCAAGCACAAACAAACGTCCTGGAGTATGCCTGAGTAAGTGTACATCACTTCAAAGGCGTTTGATCTTCAGCCTGAGTGATTTATAACACACACCTTCACTTTGTGGCTTCTCAGAGGCTCAGTCTTCATGCCTTCTAAACCACCCTGTGTGTGTGTGTGTGTGTGTGTGTGTGTGTGTGTGTGTGTGTGTGTGTGTGTGTGTGTGTGTGTGTGTGTGTGTGTGTGTGTGTGTGTGTGTGTGTGTGTGTGTGTGTGTGTGTGTGTGTGTGTGTGTGTGTGTGTGTGTGTGTGTGTGTGTGTGTGTGTGTGTGTGTGTGTGTGACCTTGTGGGAAGTCAAGGTGGCACATGGTCCTTGATTCAGCTGTTGCTCTCTCTGTGTCCCCCACTCAACCAACCATGTTTGATTTTAGCTGAAAAAGCTGACACTTTGGAAAAGTTCTCTAATGCTGATGCAGCGTTGAATATCTTCAACTACATTATGACGTGTTGTCTTTCTTCTCATACCTGTCAGCCTTCCTGCCCCAAAGATTGTTTTCAACCGGCCAAATGGTAAGAAGTACCATCAACCTGCTCTGACTCTGCCTGCAGACAACCAGCAGGAAGAGAGCTTCACGCCCGCACACGAGGAAAACGTCAAATTTGTCTACAATGGTAAGGAACTGCCTGTACTGGAAATACAAGATGAGACAACATTTGTTATTGTCTTACTGTATCCAGACACCTACCTCTTATTGGCTGTTATGTGAATTACATTGTTTTACTATCAAGTGTTTAAATGAAATGCTAAACCCCCCCCCCCCCCTCCCATGCCTCACCCACACAGCTGCTCTGACACTGATAGCCATGATAGGCACCTAGAAGAAAAAATGCTCTCACACCCACATGTGCTACTACTATGACCCACGCTGGTGCTGAAGGAAACAGCATGTTTTGGCTCTAACTAGCCCCCACCATAGCCTCAGGGGAAGAGTCTTGTTTGCTTTTAGGAAAGGAAACAAAAGGCATCTGACAGGGAGAATGGTTTTGTTTGGTCTTGGTGTGTACTCACTTCTGTTTAATGTTCACAGAATCATTCAGTGTCAGGGAGACTTCGTGTGGCTCAGCTCCCCCTACTTTCTGTGTCCTGTTAGTTGCTAATGTTAAAGCTCCGCCACAGCAGCTCATAAACAACTTCAGTAACCTTGTCTTCCAGTGGACAAGGACACAAAGGAGCCCCCCCCCCTGTTCAGGGTTGATTCATTATTTTCTTAAAGTACCTCTACATGATACGTTTAACCCTTTAAGCTTTCTGAAAGTCATGACCTAAAGGAAGCTAGCAGAGATAAAATCAACACACACACACCCACACACACACACACACACACACACACACACACACACACACACACACACACACACACACACACACACACACACACACACACACACCACGTGATCAGTCCACATGCTGCATTATTTGAAATACAAACCTGTGACCGGTCTATAAAGCAGTTGCCCTTGTGGACTTTACTTGTTTGACGAGCTGGATGTGACCCTGGGTTGTTTTAGATTTGAACAATAAAACAATAACCTTGATTTAATTACGTTAAACCCTGGCTGATGCACAGGCTCTGTAGTTTTTCATACAGTTAAGGCTAAAGATAGTGTATTGATAAGATATCTATTAATCTGCTTTATAAAAGGATTTTTGATTAATGAATTACCTGGTTAATGATTACCTGGTTAATGGTCTACGAAACAAAGCATATTGCCTCAACATGTTGCATTAGTTTTACATGTTGCATTGAATGACCCCTTAATTGCATAATGACTGCTTTTTTGAATGCATAACTAATGGATTTGATCCAATTATCCCATTTATTCTAGGGAAAAAAATACATTCATAACTAGTGTAATATTGCAATAATCTGAATGCAATAATTGGGTTTATTTTAGTGGAACAAAGGTGTTATGTTTTCTTACTATAGTAGAACCTTTGTTGTCGGTTGCAAATGTTTGTTTGCTCCAGTTTTGTTTTTGGTGATTTTCTTGTGACTTTTAATTGCAGGAGTAGCACCCCCCCCCCCCCCCCCACACCCCTTCTTTGAATTCTGTGCAATAATAAATTTCTTTTTTATTTATTGTACTGACTGAGTGTTTATGTATTCAGCCTGGCAGGAGGTAGTGCAGCAGGATCTGGAGGAGGCCCAGGGAGCAGTCCACTATAAAGAAACCAGTCCCAGTACACACATGAAAAGTGAGTACACTGCGCCTTCCTTCGTCCCCGGCTCATGTCTTTTGGGAATTCATTTGCATGATCTCCATGAACAAATATGTTTATGTATAAGCATCAAGGTTTATGGGATGTGTAACACAGGTGTTTGGAGGAGGTTGGTTTGAAGTATACCTGACTTCCAGTGTTGTGCCAGTTCACAGCTTTTCTGAACTAGTTCAAGTTCAGTTCATACATGCTCAAAGTGAACAGTTCATGTTCAAAGTTCACAATTTTAATTCTGAACTAGTTCAAAGTTCAGTTCATTTCACTTTTTTCGTGAGATATTCAAATAAATACTTTTTTTCACACTACGAGCTAGAAATCACTATAGGCTACGTTCTTTGAAACTGTTCATTGTAGACATTTGCTCATAACACTGCTATTGTGGGTTTCTTAACAGGTGCTGAAACTTGTAGCAATACAGACAAGATAGACCAGTTCTATACTTAGTGCAATGAAATCTACTAGCATTCAATTAAATAAAGAATATATAATATGAAATATGAATATATTATTTGATATATATGATATTATATATACCTATGTGTGTGTATGAAATGAGCAAAACTCTTGAATTGCATTCACACTGGATGGATGTTTTAATTCAATGTGCCGTTTCAAATTCGAGAAGGACGTTGTCGATGTCCTAACTTGCTATGCGTAAGCCGCTCTGCTGCAATTCATCATGGGTAACGTCTTGCGGAAGCCAGTACGTTTCAACTATTCAACTCAACTATTCTCAGGCGGACACTACGTTGCCCGCAATGCATTGCGCATACAGTGCCAAAACTATTTCTGCGTTGATACATGATTTAAGCGGCACCTACAGGAGGGAGGAACTTTCTCTCTCGTTGCGTTTCAAAAGAGAAAACAGATGTCACTCAGTTTTCAATGGAAAACAAATGCCAACGTTCATTTACAGTGATGTCTGCCGTTCATGACACATAATGTGAACTAATTCACGTTCAAGTTGTTTATTGAAAAATGTGTTGCGTTCAGTTCAACGTTCACGAAAAAATGAGCGTGTTCAATGAACGCGTTCTTTTGAACTCGTTCACGCACAACACTGCTGACTTCTTAATATTTTACAATAACAGCCTACAGGTCCACTTTACCACTTATACTACGACAGTATTATTTCGGACAGCCAGCCCATGAAGATAAGTAGAACAGCTTCTGTTCCTTTCAGCTGGAAGAAAGCCAGCTGAGGACACCGGACGATCTTTTAATAAATCCTCAGACACACTTAAAAAAAATATAGTGGTTATTGATTTTCAATAGTTAATTTATTTTTTGTTATTTATATTTTGACAATATTGAAGTTGCTAGCATGATAGCAGTTCTGCATTTCAAAGTTAGCATGTAGGCTACAGTTATCAAAACACCAATTTTTTGGGGGCTAAAACTCTTTCAATTAGTTTTTAAGCTGATAGGTATACCACGTAATATAAAGTATTCTAAGATAAAGACATAACTCTGGTAATAAAATAACATGAATTACCAGTCTTTTAGCCATGATTTTGACACAGTGATGCAGTTTCTCACTTTAGCCTCTGGAGGGCGCACCTCTACCCTAGTGTCAATACAGAAACAATATTATGATGAATTTTCCGAAAAAAACTGTCAAAATAAAACCACCTTGTGTCAAGTCATGTCTAGTTCTCTATTTCTACACGTTAATGACTCTTGATTATGCTTTGTAAATGTGGATGTTATTTGTGCTGGCATGATAGAGTAATTATAGAAAATAAGATAAATGAGCGGAAGTATAATATTAATTTGTACTCGACTTGAGATGACAGCAAACCTTTAGCAATGTTTGAGGGTGTAATTACTTTTTTGCCAACAGAGTTTTAATCTGTTCTCGATATTTAATCTTATGTTTTTGTTCTCCAGACTTTGTGCCTTTGGATCTGGATGAATGGTGGGCCCAGCGTTTCTGGCCAATATAGACAAGCTGTCCTGACACTCTTCTGGGATTTGTTGATCTTGACGGACCGTCAGGAGGTGAGACCTGAAGCAGGAAAACTCACAGAGGAGAGGACGCCTGGGCAGATGTGAAGGGTCAAAATGCCCTGATGTGGTTTAAATGGATTGGCAGCGCTGGGACGCTTGCATAGAGACCACAGACTCCCTTCACTTGAACTCTTGCCTTTTAACTACGATCCATCTGTCTCTAAATGTACAGTCTGCGACGGACTGAACACTGCAGGGCGACATCTTGAAGTTGAGGTTTCTCTCATCCTTCATATGTCATGTTACTTTGAAATGCAGTAAAGTTGTGTTTTCAAGAAGTTCTGTATTTGGAATCTTTGACTGCATTGTTGTCGCATTATTGGTAACGCACACAGGAAAGTATCAGCTGCATAAACTCTCAGAATTAATGTTTCTTTATTAGATTCAATGATATTTTAATACCAATGTTTGACCGCTGACAAGTCACATCTGCAGCTCACACACACCATCTACAAACATTCTAATTTGACCCAGTTCAAAAATATTTAATTACATTAAATATTGCCACATTCAGGTATAGCATTTTATAAACCACAAAGTGAACAGAAAATGGAGAACAAAACAATTTGAGCGCTTATAAAAAACAGAAAGCTAAGTGTAACCTGCGTAACAATGTCTTGCATTTATAATTAAGCCTTGAATAGTCTCCTACCACTTCTAAGCTTTAATGCACACTATCTTTACACATAGTATTTCACGGATTTTCAAGGATTTTGAAATGAGATCTAGAAATCAGAGTTCCTTCCATACTCTGCACCAGATGTGGACGACATTGAGCCTGATGAAATAGTTCTGCACACGGCATAAAGACATACAAGGGATTTACAGAGAAGCTTCCTTCAGTTCATCTTCACAACACCTGCACTTTAAAGCCTTTATGTGCTCTCCACAAGGGTTTAATGAAGTAGTCTAGAGGGGGAAAAGGGATGTGTTTTTAAGGCTCCAGACAAACACAGTCCTGTTGGTTCTCTTTTGCAGTCATCCAGCCTTGTACGCCCTTCAGAGGCGTAAAACCCAGTCAGTCTGCACTGTTCATGTCTGTCTCAGTGCTTCTCCAGAGCTTTCGTCAGCAGGTCGTTAAGGCGGGAAATCATCGGTCGGGGATCGTCGTTCAGACCGGCTGTGATCATAGCATTGTCATAGATCTGCAGAATGTAGATAAAGAGATGTAAATGTGTAAAACTGCACTGATAAGCCTTTAAAAGAGTCTACCATAGTTTGTAATTGTGACAAATGTCTCCGAAAAAACCGTGTGGGCATATTTTACCGCAAAATACAAGCTACCACTCAAGTAATCATAGGCTCTCAAACAAATACAGGCTGGTAGTTAACACCTTACACAGTAAATTCAGCATAATGTGCGTTTCCATCAACACACAGTCATGGTAAACTCGCTATGTTGCTGCTTCTAAACAGAAAACTCATTCATGGTATATTCAAATCACATTTACTGGTTTCTGCTAGTAAGAGCACTATGTGTAATTTTCTGCCACTGGGGGTCTTTCAATCAACAGGACAAAAACAAGAGTTTTGAGAGGTAGCTTGGGATCATGGCAGTTGTCTTCACCAACATTGCTGTCAGCTAGTGGTCGCTGTCATATCTTTTGTCTATTGTCGAGAACTAAACATTTACGGTCGATGTTTGAAAGTCAGGCCTTAAATGTGCATCATCTGTGCAGTGTTTATTGAGGGTTTGTCCTTTAGAAGAGAAACTGTAAGACAGGGCCTTCTAGGAGGGACACCATTTATGCAGTGGAATCATATAATATCCTGTATTTAGAGAAGCAGAATAACACTGAGGACGTTTTGAGTTTACATAAACAGCACATTAAATAAAATAATACATGTTATCGATATGCAGCTGTAAGCCATAGTACCTGTTCCAGGAGCAGCCCAGCCAGCTCAGAGTTCGTCTCCTTCAGTGCCTGCATCTTCTTGATCAAATCATGTCTGTGAGAAGGTAAGACGAACAAGACAGTGAGAGCTGGAGAAAAACACACCCTTTATTCCATGTAGAAAAAAACCATCCCACCATACAAACACACCCCGTCTCCCTCTCTCACCCTGCATTGATCTCCAGTGTGGGCTGCAGAATCTGCGCTCTCTCCTCGGGGGTGCGAGCCAGCTGCTGGGTGCGGAGGAAGTGGCGAGCAGCACCCATCTCTAGCACCGTGATCATAGCTGGGTGGGTGTCTAGCCGAGGGGTGAGCTAAGGGCAGATGAGAAAATGTATTATGCAATGTGACATTTTATAGGCCAGATGAAATTTGAATTAGTCTTGACTTGAGAAAACATTGGCCCGACGATTTGAATCCAACACATTTGAGGCCTCGACACACTGTAGTCTTATCCGCACCTTTATGTTGGTGACTCGGGGGCCCAAAGCATTCTTCATCCAGGAGATCAGGTCGTCGGCCTGCTCCTGCGTCAGACGCTCAGAGGCTGCAGGAGAGAGAAAGCAACAAACAGGAGTCAGGACTGCAGTCGTGAGAGAGACAGCTTTTCTGCTTCACCTGGAGAGACGAGAGGGGGAGCGGACCTGGCTTGACGTCTTCAAACTTCTCCTCTTTGTAGTGATCCACCACGATGTCCGTCTCCACTGAGATCATCTTCTTCTTGTCGAAGTCCCGGAGGTGGAGCAGGGTCAGCTCGTCAAACTGCTCGTAGCAGAACAGCACCTGAACGCACCATAGACGCGTGAAGCAGCGGTTTACATTCAGCTTTATGGAGGCAGGCCCAAAATCAGGTCTTTTTTCCCCCTTTCTAACAGTATTTAATTTGTATTTACTGTAATTTATCTTTACATTCTGCTGTTGTATATATAATATATTCTATTTACGTGTGTATACACTTTTGCTTGCACTCATTTTTACTTTTGAATTTGTTTCATCGTTTTATGTCTTATATAAGGAAACTGGGACTGAACCTTAAGCTGGTGTGTTATAAATTAACATATTTGGAAAGTAATACAGTAAATACAAAACAATTTTAGGCCTCAGAGTTGATAAAAGGTCCACTGCAAGCAAAGCAATTTAGAGTTTTTGTAAAATGTTACATAAATGAAATCTATCATTGTTTGTTATTTGATTCAGAACCAAGTAAGCCAAGTAAGTGGGGATGAAACATAGAGCTGAACATAAATGAAGATTATACAACAAAATAAGTGAGTATTAACAGCTCAATGATTGTGTGGATACTGTGATAATGTGTAAGGTGTTACAGAACATTTTCTTATTATGCAGGTGCCTGCCGATGATTGATTCCGCCCTCTCACCTCCATGTCTTTCTGTTTCATGGCCTCGTAGTACGGGGAGTGCTCTGCTAGATGGCGGTTCGGCGCGCACAGGTAGTAGATGTTACGAGCGCCGGCCTTCATGCGGGAGGAGTACTCCATCAGGTTGGTTTGCTCGCCCGCTGGCAGAGCAGAGGACTCGTATCTCAACAGCTTTGCAATATCCTCCTGTAGAGAGGCCAAACACGGTCATCATGTTCCGGACACCAGATTTATCAAGCATTGGCCACACCTGTAGGAAGTTTTCCAACCTTGACGTCTTGTTCCTGCGTGGTGACGATGCCCTCCCTCATGAACAAGCCGTACTCCTCAAAGAACTTCTTGTATTTCTCCGGCTCCTTCTTGCTCTGGTCCAGCAGGAAGCGGATCACCCGCTGCTGCAGGACGTCACGCAGCTTCCTGAAGACAGATAAATCAATGGATCAATATTGGAGAACAAGGAAGGAACTGAGTAAATATTCCTAAAGAAAGTGAGCGATTGATAAAAGGTGTGGTTTCATTTTGATTATTTCATAATGTTAGAAACAATATTCCCATTCCAACTGAACTGAAAAGACTCTTTGAAAGTGTGAACTTGCACATGTATGCTGTTATATTATAATTATATCAGTGGCATGAAGTGGTCTTGAAACAAAAACAAAATGGGCTAAAATCAGTGTAAAGCTGGTGTGCTACCTGATGAGGGCGCTCTCCTGCAGCAGCTCTCTGCTCAGATTCAGAGGGATGTCCTCACTGTCCACCACACCTGCACACACAGTGGAAAACTCAGCGCTGAAACATGAAACACACTTTTGTTTCCCTAAAAATCGACATTAAAGAAAAGAGTAAGAGTAAAATCAACGATGCAGACCTCGGAGGAAGCGCAGCCACTTGGGCAGGATGTCAGTGGCTTTGGTCTGGATCAGAACCTTCCGGCTGAACAGAGCCACGCTGGAGCCCATCTCCCTGCTCACATCAAACATGCTCGGCTTCTGTTGACAAAAAAATAACGATTCATGAAATTATTTCAGGGTTTGTCTTGACACGGGGCCGGAAAACATTTGAAATAGATTTTAAAGAGTCCACTCACCGCGTCAGGAACATAGAAGATGCTCCGGATGTTGACCGGGGCGTCGGCTCTGTAGTGCAGCGTGTAGCGGGGCTTATCGTAGGCCTGGGCGACGTAGCGGTAAAACTCGTCGTGCTGCCAGTCACTGATCTCTTTAGGCTCCATCATCCACAAGGCCTGATGGGAATCAGAGGCCAAAACCAACATATATTACAGACATATAATAAATAATATAGTATATGTTACCTAATTCTAGATCTACTGCTCAGTCCAGACTGCAAAATGAAGAGTAAACAAGCATCATTTAACATTCACAAAAATGGCATTGTTTCATCAATTATACCTAATACAATTGCCATCGTGATAGAAATCTATTGTAAAATTTCACCTATATTTAAATAAAGCTTCGAAAGAAGGGCCACGTCAAAATATGTCAGAGATTTCCTAAATTAAAGAGTTTACAAACTGCTTTAAAGCCCACCTGACCCAGATTTCCTCTGGTAAAAAACCTTTTAATGCTGAGGTTGTTGGGAAAATATGACAGATCCCAGGTTTTGTTGCTTTTTATGAAGTGAGTTCAGAGTTGGGTTTGTTAGTTTTAAAGAAATTGCTTCTGAAAAACAGCTCGACTGGTTGAGCTCCACTGTATTTATACCATGAAAACTGTGAGTTTTAAGGCTCTTTGGTCACATTGAAAAGCAGAATTAGAGTCTCACCTGCAGCGTGTTGAGCCTCCGCCCGTTCAGGAAGATGGGGAAGCTGACAAAGTTGCTGTACTTAGTTACAACCTCTGAAAGAGATACGACAGCTAGTTAGCTCATGGATCGACGCTACACTCGTGTGTTTTATCACAGCAGCTCCTACCTTTGACTCGGTCCTCAGCGGAAAACTCTTTGCAGTCGTCTTTGAAGTGCAGCACGATCTTTGTGCCCTGTTGAACACCGGTGGCTTCAGCGATCTCAAAAACTCCAGAGCTGAAGAAGACAAGACAGAGAATGTCTCAGGATCACAGTTTTAATTTTCCACATTTGTTTTGCAGATTGCTAGTTTTAGTTTAACTTCTACAGTAGGTTTTTAGGCCAGTGATGGACAGATATACATTCTCTGGTCTGCAGCAGAAAACAATAACCCTGAGGAACGTTTCCATTCCCACTCATGATGTTGATATAAAATGCTGCCGTCCCCATCACTCGTCTGCCTCTCACCCGTCAGAGGACCACTTATATCCGGGTGCGTCGGGCTCAGCGGACCGGGAGTAGACCTCCACAGAGTCGGCTACCATGAAGGCGGAGTAGAAGCCCACCCCGAACTGACCAATAATGGTGCTGCTGGCCTCTGCCTGGTTCTGCAGGGCATCCAAAAATGCCTACAGGGAAGGAATGATTATTATGACAGATTAAGGAGGCTACATCATAACAAAAGTGTGACATTTATAGACATGTTGTTAATTGTATATAAACACACTTAACTCACCTTTGAACCGGAGCGGGCGATAGTCCCCAGGTTGGCCACCAGCTCCTCTTGGTTCATCCCCACTCCTGTGTCCTGCACAGTACAGAGAATCCCAGTCACTTACAGTCACTGTAGCTGGTGTTTTATACTCATCCACCAGGGGGCAGTACATGTCAAAAACAGCCCAGGAACCAGAGTTCACCTGAGCCTTTACTGTAGGAACATGGCTCACACTTGAGTAACCACTGTCATTTGCAAACAGGGACATTCGGATGAACCACATTAAAAAGGGGACAGAGGGAAACGTTTTGTAAATGTTACATTCTGTGTGGTAGGGGAGGGAACAGAGTTGCTACACAATGGCGTCCCTGAAGTCGTTTCAAAAAGCTTCGTTAAACTATACTGAGAGTTTTCCACCACATTGACTGAGATGGAACCAGGACAATGCTGGGACCGGTTAAAGCCACTCAGTAGCCTAAACTGTCTTCAGGAAGATCAGACCCCTTTACACTAAGTGCCACTCCCTCCACTGCACGCATTTTTTTTCATTCATCTACAATCTTCTTTCCCAGTTTCAGCCAGGTGCTAAGACGTCTTCTGGGCCAGCTTTTGGTTTCTAGCTTCTACCTCTTGCTCCCTCTGTACAGAGTGCTCTCATCTATACTCCGATTAGGGCTTGGACACGTTTTTTTTGTCCAACAATTATCCTCTATTCTTCTTTTTCAGTAGGAGTTGCTGAAAACAGACAATAGTAAAATCTTGTTTGCTATTATTGTATTTGTTAAAGAAGTACGTGTAATAAGAGGGATAATGTGTAACTCGCTGCACATTATCCCGCTTATTACACGGTCAGATACTAAACAAACTAACAACTCCACTCCCAATATTAATTGAAATGATTTTATTGACAGTTTCTGATCAACTAACACGTCTTTAAACACTGCAGAGCCCATACCGTGTTCGTGTTAGTGTTTACTTCCTGTGTGCCTGCTTCTGGTGATTTCTGATGTCCAGCGCTCAGTCTTTTAACCTCTCTCCCTTTCTCTCTCTTCATCCTCTTTAGCAACGGTCATGACAGCGGTCTGTAATACTGTTCAACCTGTGACATGTTCTGAATTGACCAATCAGAATCGAGTATACAACTAGGTTGTGTAATAATATGTTATAACACGTCTTCTTAACCCATCGTATCAAACCTTTTAAAATGTAAAGCGCAATAAGTATCAACCACAGCTCATGTAGACCTATCTTACACAGCCATTGATATACCTGAATGGTAAAGGTGCCCTTAGCGTTGTCAGTCTGCAGGTGGATCTCCATCGGTGCAGTTTCACCACCTGCTGTCATCAGTTTGTGGCGCAGCTTCTCCAGAGCATCACTGCCGTTCGAGATGAGCTCCCTGATGAACACCTGGTGGGTTGTGGAAGAGGAGTACAATTTTAGGTTATATCTGAAATGTCCATCAAGCTAAATTGTAGAATACTTCTCTTTCTCACACACACAAAATACTACTCACTTCCTTCTCTGAGTACAAGGACCTGGCAACAATGTCCAGCAGTTTTTTCGTCTCAGCCTGAAATTCATGTTTGGAAAAGTCACCTGCAAGAATCAGGGGGAGAAAAAAACATTCAGATTATCTTAAATCTTAACAATTCATGCTTGTCAATGACTTAAAGGGAGAAGCATGTCTGCAGTTGTTACGGCACCTTGAACAGACTCTGTGTCGCTGATGATGGTGTGTAGAGGCTCCTCTTCAGGCTCTTTCTCCGCTTCCTGGGTGCTGTAGTAAGAGTGCTGGCTGAAGCCGAGGCAGGGCCGCTGGGAGCTCCACACTGTGGGCCGACTGCTCCACCGCCGCTGCTGTCCAACCTGCAGGTCTGATGATAGGAGGAGTCAGCCGACATCAACATTTGGATCTTTTTGGATGCCTTAGATGTATTTACTAACCTAACACTACATCAGAAATGTGATACCTACACTAGATAACAATCTAAAGACCCAGGAAAGTGAAGTGAAGAGAATAATAACATACGTTAATTAGAATAGTCTCTCTTACTTGCAGAAAAGCGTATGAGAAACCTTTAAGAAGAGCTCTTAAATGATCACATAATTCAGTATATTGGTATTTTTGCACCGACTAAAACACTGGAATCATGTTTGCAAAGGATGTTTTCATCAGAGAACAGCAACCAATCACTTTAATAACTTAGGGATACATGTTATCATTTTTCTTATTACAAAGGTTTCGGAAACCTTTCTCTTTACTGGCAGTTTTCCTGTAGCCTTACCATTGTATGTACTCATTTTTATTTGACATTGTGTGTCTTGTAAGTGATAGAAACAGTTGTATATTAATGTTCACTGTTGTCATTTTAGTTCTTATTTACCTCAGTTTGTCGTATCTAGACTGACTTGTTACGAAAGACAAATCCCTTCACCAATCTGTTGCAGGTACAGCGATGTGATGATGTAATAACTGAGTCCTATAAGCAACCCCTCGGTTTTAGGTAATATGTTGTTGTTTTGTACCTCCTAAGTGAGCTATCGGAGTACAAAAGTGGCTCGTGTTCTTCGACTGCAGGTAGGTAAATAAAGCATCATCCGACGCAGAGTTCACATCACTTTATACATGCATGCTCCTATCCTGCAGCTGTCATCAACTAGCCTGGAAGCTAACTCGGCTCATAAACATAGTTTACCTCCACTGAAGGAGCGCGAGGTAACTCCGCTGCTCAGCCCTCGCACACATGACGTCAGCCGTGAGCTGGTCCTCGAGAAACCGAGGGCGAACCGGGCCAGCGCGAGGCAACGAGACATGTTGACAGACAAGGGACAAGAAGACGACTGACCCGCTGACCGAGGGACACACGCCGTACGACGGAAGCGAAGGCAGGACCAGCGGCGGCGCCATGTTATGACGTCATTAGGGCGTCCACAATACTGCCTGATGTAAAGTTAAACATTTTACACTGAAAAGAAATGTAATTAAAAAAAGGTATAGACTGTGCATTTTAATGTAGTTGATATGCATTGGAATAAAACACACTAGTACTTTATCTGTATCAATGTATAACAAATCTATTTGTTTGGTACCCACCTTTATTATGCCATTGATTCATTTTAGTTAATTTGACCTTCAAGGTCAAACAGTGGTCAACTGATAAATCAAATGAAAAAATGTAAAATTATGTGTCAAGTTAATATCAGCTGGAGCTGAAAGTACTATTTATTTAGTTTGTAACTGCAGTTTATTTTTCTGCCTTTTTCAGTATTTTGTTAATTTGGGAATCATTTTTCAAATCAATCAACATTAAATGAGTTTTCCTTGGCTTACATTAAAGTTTGCAGAGTTGCTTGGCATTTTTAAAAGTTTGAAAGGTAAAAAGTAAATCATCTTGGGCCTCACGAAATTGTGACGGGGGTGTTCAACTTCAACTTGTTCAAGTGTTTTACATACTAAATGTTTGATCGATAATGTGGATGTATGTTCATTCAAATCTGAATTAATTGCGAACCTAATGCTGAACACAACACTCTTTCCAAACATAAATATTCAAAGCAGAGTCTGTGGCACACAGGTTTATTTAACAATATGGTATATAAGTACGAAATGAGCCATTTGAACCAGTTTGTACAGTGATTTCATTCTTATTTTCTGCATATTTACAGTACTGTCCAACCGCATGATTTACATTAGAGAACAGTTCATCATCAATTCAAGTTTAATGCAAGAGAGAAAATGATGCACAAAACCCTCTGAACACAAATCAGCAGTCAAACAAGTTAATTCCCCACCCCAGGCAAAAGAGATTCGAATAAGAATTTCTTTTGACTCAGCGAGACAAAGCATTTTTTAAACATTTGCAAGACAAATACTGGGCCCAGGCCAGTAAAAAGAACATTCCGGCACCTGTGAACATTAACAAGCTTCAATGCAGATTTGTCTTACACTTGCCTTTTGTGTTTGGGTGTGCAATACTTCTTAGATCTATACAATTACGTTCATCTCCCATAGACTCTGCAAACAGGAAAGAAATTAAGGCTTTCCCAAAGGCAGTCCTTTTTGAAAAATGGCATATTAGAATAAATTAGCCAGGAAGGAATAGAAGAACTGAGCAAGAGGTGAAACCTGGCAAAAAAATCCCAGACAAATCATTTTAGTCTTCTCAAAACAAATGCGATATTAATTTGCAAAGGTACAAAATAAAAAAAATTGAATAATAAAATGAAATATTTTTTGTTTTGAGAAGTTTTGTTAAAAAATGTCAATACCAGAGCATAACAAATGAAAAACAAATTAAAACAACACAAAGACCATCGCAAATATTTGCATGGCTGGTCTGAACCAAAAATATATTCTTTGTTGTCTTCTTTTTAATCACTCTCTGGGTTGGAAGAAAAAGCAGTCCCGTTTTAGGAAAGTTCACAGTCTGTAGGCCTCGTATGACTCATTTGTTTCTATTTCTTTTAGCTTTTTACATCAGCAAGTACAAAAATGTCTCCGCTGAAAACAGAACAAGGCCTTTCTTCTGTCCAAAAATGCTACAATCCTTCAACAAATTTCTCCAGCGTGTCTCCTGTCGTGTCACCCACCATACCCATGTCATTACTCAACCCTCCTCTGTTTGGCGTGTTGAGTTGTGGGAGCATGGCACTCTGCTCAGGTGTACCCATGTGTCCTTGTTCCATGGACCCCGACATTGGTCCTCCAAGGCTTGGGTGGGGAGAGCTGGAGTGTAGAGCGCCGTGCTGAGGTGAGGGCTGGGGCTGTATCCGTGGGGAAGGACTGGAATGCGGGGGCTGCTGCGAAGGCGGACGGGGCGATTGCACTGGGGCTGGGGAACGTACTTGGTTTCCCAGGGTGTTTGCCATTGTCTGTCCAGGTAAGTGAGCTCCTCCCTGGGATTGGCCTTGGAGCATGTGAGGTTGTGGACTCATCGAGTTTGCCTGTGCTGGAGAGCCCATCTGCTGCTTGAGCATCTGCTGCTGCTGTTGCTGCTGCTGAAGCAGTCGATGCTGGAGCATGTTCTGCGGAACCTCCATGCCCATGCCAGGCTGACCCATTTGAGACGTGGGAGGGAGCTGTCCCATGGGCCCCGCACCTCCTTGCATAGCCATTTGCTGCTGCATACGGAGCTGTGAGTATGTTGCTGGCCCCGGCTGCTGCTGGGGGAACTGACTGTGGCCCTGAGGCATGCCTCCCTGCTGCTGCGCCTGCTGCTGCGCCTGCTGCTGCATGTGCTGCATCCTGAGCAGCTGCTGTCTACGGTACATTTGGGGATTGCCGTTTTGGGTAGCATTCATCATCTGGCCTTGGGGACCCATGGTTGCCATACCCTGGGGCCCTGCCTGCGGAGGAGGAGGCTGCTGCTGCTGCTGCTGCTGCTGCTGCTGCTGCTGAGGTGCCATCACTGGCCTCTGCACCTGGTTTGCCATGGCCTGCATTCCTGCCTGGGACCCCAGCATGGCCTGAGTCTGCTGCAGCTGCGCCTGCTGCTGCTGCGGCTGTGTGGCCTGGTACTTGGCCGTCCTCTGTTTAATGAAGGCGGCCATGAGGTGGGGGTTTGACTTGAGGATATTGAGGACCTGCTGTTGCTGCTGCGGGGAGCTGGGAGATTTGAGGGTGCGCAGTAATTCTTGCAGGGCACTCGGAGCAATGTTACCAGGTATCCCACGTGGCATGCCTAGCTGCTGTGGTGTCATGCCCTGCTGTGAGGGCACCTGGGAAGTCATGACTCCAGGCATTTGGAGACTCTGTTGTTGGGACATGATGGGCCTCTGCATGAGCTGGGCCTGCTGGGGCATGGGGGTTCCCTGAGCCGGCTGAGGTGCCATGGTGACCTGTTGAGTGACTTGCGGCTGATGAACCTGCTGATTCTGCATGGGATTCTGCATCCCCGGACCCCACTGGCCCTGCTGCATAGACTGCATCACCTGGGGGCCCCGAGGCCCCTGCATCATCTGCATCTGACCCGGCATGGGCACCATCATTCGTGGGTGGTTCATGGGCATCCCATTCATGGCATAATTCTGCTGCTGCTGTTGTTGCTGCTGCTGCTGCTGTTGCTGCTGCTGCTGCTGCTGCTGCTGCTTTGCTTTTGCTGCCATCTGGATCTGTCTTGCCACCTTCAGGGCAGCAAGAAGAGGCTGTTGTTGTTGTTGTTGTTGTTGTTGTTGTTGCTGCTGCTGTTGTTGTTGTTGTTGTTGTGGGGGGGGTGGCGGCTGAGGCTGCTGTTGGTGGGGCATGTTAGGCAGAGGTGACTGCTGCTGATGGAGCGGGGATGACTGAGGCCCTGGTTTCCCCTGTGGCACCGGCGTTGGGGGCTGGCTGCTGCGGCCGTTGTTGGGGAAGCCTTGGACAATATTGGCAGGGTTTGGTGGCTGCTGTTGTTGGGACTGTGTGGGCATGGGCTGGGGCGTCTGAGGCTGCTGCACAGAGTTGGGGGTTTCGGGGGCAACTGAGGTAGGTGGAGATGGCATTGGCATACCCCTTCCAGCCATAGTGGCCATTCTACGGCGCATCATATGAGCCTGCTGGAGCCTGTGCTGCAGCTGCTGCTGACGGAGCTTGTGCTTGATGTTAAGACAGAAGGGAACAGGACACTTGTTCTCCTGACAGTGCTTGGCGTGATAACAACATAAAGCGATGAGCTGTTTGCACACAGGGCAGCCACCGTTGGTCTTGCGCTTGCAGCCTTTGGTGTGTTGAACCACTCTCTTCATCTTCTGGCATGACGGAAGCGAGCAGTTGGCGTTGCGGCACTGGCAGGCATGGACCAGGGACTGGATGCAGCGCTGGATGCTGAGGCGACGGCTCTCCTGAGGGCTCTTGGAGGCCTCTCCACCCTGACCGTTGCTGTCGTCGTCCAGACCTAGACCCCACTTCACCATCTGGTGCTCGTGGCCCTTAATGTTGTAGCAGTTGATGCATAGGTCGTAGTCCTGATGGATTGTAAGGAGACCACATCAATTTTATGTTAAGTTTTACGTTTCATTCAAAACTGAGATTAAGATGATCAAAACGATCAGTGTAATGCTATCGTTGCCTACCTCACAGACGGTGCAGTGCCAGCGAGTCTCTACGTGATGCTTGCACTCATTGCAGGTGTATACAAAGCGGTCCTGGCCCTGGTTGTGTAGTTCTACCAACATGCACATCGTGCTCCATTTGCACCTCCTCAGTGAGCTAAACTCCCAGTGCTTGTCCCTGGCTAAAGTCAGAAAGGCATCACGGCCGTCCATCAGGTCACAGGTCAGCAGAGGATCGGGGTCCATAATGGGTGGCAGGGTTTTAATGCTTGGCCCGGCATGGAGGTGGATAACAAAAAACACCTGGTAGTAGAAGGGAGGAGAAATGTAAAGGTGAGTTGTCAGGACGATTAAAATGTACTGTAACAAATTATTACTATGAAATAATTGTGTTAAAATTGTGGGAGCGATACACAGCACCGACCTATCATAGAATTGAAATAAAATCAGGAACCCTTTGAACTATGTTAAAAGTAAGTATCTGAACTACTCTCTGAGGCCAACGGGTCCTGTTGTGTGCAGGTGTGTGTACATGCCTAGGTATACCCACAAGATGTACAGTTATGAGAAAGTAAATAAAAGTATAAACATTTCATCAACCTGCTTGGCTTTAAAGGGTCTCAATTTCTGCTGTGTTCCATAAAAAATATGTTATGGTAATTTAGGGTTTCTTACCTCCTTATGCTTCTCCATCGTGGCGTATAGTTTCTGAGACAGGTCATTGGCTACATTCGGCATCCCAGGCTTTTTCTTATTGGCTCGGCTGACGCTGCTCTTGTTTTTGTTGGTTTTCTTATTATTCTTCTTTTTGGCATTCTTGGTGTCAACTTGGGCCCCCTTGAAACAGATACACATGAACTTTAAGAGAGATTGCACAAAAGAAAAGATGAGGTGATGCAATTAAGATGAGTGGTTATACAATGCCCGAATGACTGCTGAAAGTTTTCATATAATGACGACTTGAGGAGGATAAAATCTGGGGCGAAAAAGAGTACGAAGCACCGGGCTGTTGATTTTGGGACAAGATCGCTCTTTTTGTAAAACCCATTAAATCCAGCTATCCATCCAACTCACCTCTGTCGTCTCGGTGGTTGCCGTGTTCTCCTCCTTCTTTCTCTCTTCCTCCTCCTGCTCCAGCTCCTTGATGCTCTCCTCCAGCACATTAGGCCAAAAGTCCCCCTCAAAGTATGGCAGCTGATTGGCAGTGATCAGTTGGTCTTCGGTTGCCTGTTTGAATATGTCCTGAACACAGAATCAAAATGTGTTTATAGAGAGATGAACAGATTGAAAAAATGTCTGCCGTTGTTGAGCATAACAATTTTGCCCATGCCGATGGCTGATGTTTTACTATGTAAACTGTAATAGTAGCATTATGCAGACTAAGGCAGCTTATCCCGTTCATAGAGAGAGTGGGGGATAGTGTGTGCATGTGTAGAGTGAGAGAAGTTGAGCGAGCCATAGTAAGTTACTGGAAGTTAATGGGAGGAGTTAACGGGGGTGGCAGCAAGTATAACAAAGTCACAAATATAAACAACGGCATCCCAAGAACATTGAATGATGGATTTGTTCAGCAATCATGCAGACACCCGCTATACAAAGAAGAGACAAGACCCCCCGCCCGAATGACTTTAAAGTTACGGCAGACCCACAGTCACGGTTCTAATGACCCGTCCACACGGTTCCGTTGTGTTGACGCACCTTCCCATTCACTTTGAATGGGGTGACGTCAAGTGTTGCCGAACTGCATTGTGGTTCCGTTGCTCACGGTGAAAGTTGAGAAAAGTTCAACTTTTCAAGTGTTGAAGAAGCGCCAGCCAATCAAATCCGATTATGCAATATGCCAGTACAAGCGCTAGCGAATCAAACCTTGTGTATGTGTGTCCGGGCGGGAGATTAATGTGATTGGTTGTTGGTTGCGTTAACCCCAAGAGCCAGACACGCCCACCGGCAAGCGTCATCGCAACGGAACCTTGTGTACGCTGCGTAATCCTTCAAAATGATGCCGACTTCAGATTTGGTCCGTCAGATTTAAAAACAACGACGCTAACTTAACTTCTCCTGGTCACGGAGCAAAACATAAACATTTGCGACTGCCATCTGTGATGTCACCTTATTTACCGATGGTGGTAACTTTTTAAACTATATCTGAGAAAATCTTGGGACTTCGAGACGTGAATATGGCCCTATGGTCATAAAGACACAAGGACGTGATCATTTTCTGACCTTAACGCCGTGTAGGATCCTCTCAGCAAAGGCCTTGTCCAGCATCTTTCTGTACCACTCTTGGAGCCTCTTGGGCTTGGGGATCTTCTGGTCGGCAGGGTGGCAGTGAAAAATGTAGTCATCTCCTTCACTTGGGGGGCATGCCCAGATGTGACCCATCACATACCTGAGGAGCAACAGGAGTTGTTAGCCAAATGCAGGAATGATACGTAAAGTATTATCTGAGATTTTGTTTGGCAAAGTTGTACTCAACGCACCCCAGTTTCTTCACATACTCCAGGTAGCCTATTAATATCTCATGGTACACTGCAGTCCTTAGCGCACGTGGTCTGAAGAAGTGAATACTGTCGAGGTATGATATGTAAACCCGTCTGAAAAGATAAAGAGGATTTAATGAAAATGCCACAAATAAAACTGAGAAAAACTGCATAAATCCACTGGTTTTGGTAGTGGTACCTGGTATTTGGATAGGGGCACTCTGAGCCGTACTCCTGGACATGCATGCCAAAGAAACAAACGTCCACGCCGTCTATTTCCTCAAATGCAAAAAGTGCTTTGGTTCTGTAAGGGAAGGTCTCTTTCATCTCGCCTGAGTCCACAAACCTGTGGAAATAGAGACAGTAAGTAAAGTTACAGTTTTTTAGAACTTAATTTGAACATTTTGCATGTTTTAAAGAAGGCCAAAAGATCATCTCCACAGGTCTGTCATACATGTTTGCTTTTTTTTTGTTTTTTAGATATAAATATGTATAAGATAAGAGAGATTGAGATAAAAGAACAAAGGCATCTCTGCAACTGTCTCTTTAAAGAAGAAATCCACAAATCAATGCTTTAAGGAAAATGGCTTTACAGAACATTGTGATGTGGCAAACTATACTGATTACAGCTATATTTGACATGTATTTGTCGGTCACTAGGTGAGTTTAATCATCTTTATTCCCTTTACGGGATTTTGAGGACTTTATATTTATACATTTATGCATAATACATCAATTATCTATGAGCAATGTTTCTTGAAAAGGTTTTTGAAAATCCTCCACTCGGATAGAAAAGTATCTCTGTAGTTTTCAGCTGGGCTTACATGAAGAAAGCAAACACACAATAAAAACTACCATGTTTCTCTACATTTAACACATAGAGAGTCCCACTTTATCAGTAGTTGAGGACCTTACCTAGACTTCATGCCAGGCTTGATCTCCACATTTTTGTCCGAGCTGGCCACGACTCGCACAAACACCTCACCGGCCTCTGGGTGGTTCTGCCTTTTCAAGTACTTGTTCACTCTGTCCTCAATATACGTCCCCAAACGGGTCGTCTGCAATCCTTTACAGAGACCAGCGGAAAAACAACAACAAAATGCCTTTAATAACATTAAGTCTTTTATGTGAAATAAAAGAAGATTTATACAAATTTAATGTTACTGCTGTTCAAATGGAAAATGTGCAATGAAACTCACTTCTGGCAGAAAATTTGTTCTCCTTTCTTGTTTTGCCCGACTTCTTCAGACAGTTGTCACAGATAAAGCTAGAAGATGAAACATCAAACTGCAGTTTAGAGTCATCTTAAGGGAACGCAGGCAAATACAAAATTCTAGTATGAAGAAGTAAGTGTTTGGTAGTCCGCAAGTAAGACTTCTGTTAAGGTCAAATGTAAACGTTCTATGCTTAAATGGCTGGATAGTCCAACAGCAATAGCGAGACTCACCCTGACGGCCAAATGACATCGTAGTGCAGCACACAGATCTGATGCATCTTTCGTCCACAGTCTTTACATTCAACAAACCTGATGAGGAGAAAAATGTGAGGTTTCTGTGCTTTCCTTGCGTAACGTAGTAAAGAGAAATCCCTGCCATAACGTAAATGAGAGTCAAACTTTTGTAGCTGTGCAGACAGTACTCACGGTTCAGGGTCCAACATGTCATTTTTCTTCTTTTCAAACTGCTCTTTTGATATCATGCTGCACAAAAGAGATAAAAAAGACAACCAAGTTCATTTTGGCACTTGCGATTAAAACCCTTCTACAAAAGACAAAAAGTAGAGAGAAAGCAGCCGGATAATGTCGGCAGATGATCATCAGGGGTTGTTTGGCCACCCGGGCCTGGTAACTTACGTCTGTTGCTGTGACGGGTCGTCCCCCAGGGTCACACTGTTGCCCTGGATCTCGTTGAAGCACTTCTCGCAGAAGTGATACCTGTCGGCAATAAGGCCATATTTGGGTGAACTGCACACACAGTAGCAGCACAGGCAAACCGGCGTACAGGCGGCAGAACAGTTAACGGAGAACACAGCAACAACCGAGGACAGAGCATGGGCGGCGGACAGATGGGACACATACACACACAGGCAGAGGGACATGTTAGTGACAGATGAAATGGCCATGAGCCAGCCACTTTCATTCAAACTGGAACAGAAATGCGGGAATTGGCTTGAATCTAAATGATGGTTAATAAATGTAAAAAAACAAATGAATGTTCAAACCGAAACCACTATATGTTGTCACTACACCATCTACATGCACGCTGAAATATTTAAAACACTGTTCACAGCAGTCATCTATCACTCAAGCACCATGCATTATTAGCTGATAAAGGAAAGACATGGTCATGCTGTGGGAAACAGGATGGGTGATGATTCAAAAACAAAATGTGCCAGATACAGTGGGGCAAAAAAGTATTTAGTCAGCCACCAATTGTGCAAGTTCTCCCATTTAAAAAGATGAGAGAGGCCTGTAATTTTCATCATAGGTATACCTCAACTATGAGAGACAGAATGAGAAAAACAAATCCAGGAAATCACATTGTAGGATTTTTAAAGAATTTATTTTCAAATGATTGTGGAAAATAAGTATTTGGTCAATAACAAAAGTTCATCTCAATACTTTGTTATATACCCTTGTTGGCAATGACAGAGGTCAAACGTTTTCTGTAAGTCTTCACGAGGTTTTCCACACACTGTTGCTGGTATTTTGGCCCATTCCTCCATGCAGATCTCCTCTAAAGCAGTGATGTTTTGGGGCTGTCGCTGGGCAACATGGACTTTCAACTCCCTCCAAAGATTTTCTATGGGGTTGAGATCTGGAGACTGGCTAGGCCACTCCAGGACCTTGAAATGCTTCTTACGAAGCCACTCCTTCGTTGCCCTGGCGGTGTGTTTGGGATCATTGTCATGCTGAAAGACCCAGCCACGCTTCATCTTCAGTGCCCTTGCTGATGGAAGGAGGTTTTCACTCAAAATCTCACGATACATGGCCCCATTCATTCTTTCCTTTACACGGATCAGTCGTCCTGGTCCCTTTGCAGAAAAACAGCCCCAAAGCATGATGTTTCCACCCCCATGCTTCACAGTAGGTATGGTGTTCTTTGGATGCAACTCTGCATTCTTTCTCCTCCAAACACGACGAGTTGAGTTTTTACCAAAAAGTTCTATTTTGGTTTCATCTGACCATATGACATTCTCCCAATCCTCTTCTGGATCATCCAAATGCCCTCTAGCAAACCTCAGACGGGCCTGGACATGTACTGGCATAAGCAGGGGGACACGTCTGGAACTGCAGGATTTAAGTCCCTGGCGGCGTAGTGTGTTACTTATGGTAGCCTCTATTACTTTGGTCCCAGCTCTCTGCAGGTCATTCACTAGGTCCCCTCGTGTGGTTCTGGGATTTTTGTTCACCGTTCTTGTGATCATTTTGACCCCACGGGGTGAGATCTTGAGTGGAGCCCCAGATGGAGGGAGATTAGCAGTGGTCTTGTATGTCTTCCATTTTCTAATAATTGCTCCCACAGTTGATTTCTTCACACCAAGCTGCTTACCTATTGCAGATTCAGTTTTCCCAGCCTGGTGCAGGTCTACAATTTTGTCTCTGGTCTCCTTTGACAGCTCTTTGGTCTTGGCCATAGTGGAGTTTGGAGTATGACTGTTTGAGGTTGTGGACAGGTGTCTTTTATACTGATAACGAGTTCAAAAAGGTGCCATTAATACAGGTAACGAGTGGAGGACAGAGGAGCCTCTTAAAGAAGAAGTATCAGGTCTGTGAGAGCCAGAAATCTTGCTTGTTTGTAGGTGACCAAATACTTATTTTACCGAGGAATTTACCAATTAATTCATTAAAAATCCTACAATGTGATTTCCTGGATTTTTTTTTCTCATTCTGTCTCTCATAGTTGAGGTATACCTATGATAAAAAATTACAGGCCTCTCTCATCTTTTTAAATGGGAGAACTTGCACAATTGGTGGCTGACTAAATACTTTTTTGCCCCACTGTAACTATTGTAGGGATGGTTTATATTGTCACGGGTAATTCTAAACAAGATTAATTTAGATCAAAATGTAGTCGAATAATAGAACATTATAAACAATATTAACATTTAAAAACATTGTTTAATCTTAATTTGTTCAAAGAAGCAGCATTTGGTAGTGAGTATTTGCAATAACTGAATGGTGTTGCATTGGAATGATAGAGGTGCAGTTGCAGTCTCTGAACAGCAGGGGGAGCTTTGGTGCTGGTTCTTTGGCACAACAGACCTACGGACGATGTGGGGCCAGATAATGCACATTCTGCTTGGCCACAATGTACAACTCTAAGAGGTATTTGTGACACCCCTATCAAAGGAAAGTGAATAACGACTTAAAAACGTTGTTGACTGGTATGGCTGTTTGTGATGGCTATATTCAGTCTTTCAGGATGAAGCAGCCCTTTTTCTCTTTTAAAAACATCACTTCACCTCTCAGCAATCGGTATTAAATGTTACCTGTTCTGGTAGCTGTAGTAGGTGCCATCCCTGGAGATGGTGCACAACTGTTTGCCATAGCAACACAACGTCTGGGGCGAGAACTCATACTGTGGGAAAAGTGCAGGGAATCACATTAGCATCCATGGCATTGTTAGAAACAGGTTGCACTCGAGAGTCGATATCCACAAACAGGTGAAGACAACTGAGAGGTTAAGTGGTGCTGGAACATTTGTCCTGACATATTCAGGGACAAATGCAAGAAAATCTGGGCAAATATTAACTTCTGCAATTGATTGAAATAATAAATAGAAAGGCTACATGTAGAATGACATCATTAAGGTGTTCAGATTGATAACGTTTTCATTCGAGGTGGCTCCTGCAGCACGATGCTTTCAATAGGATCAATGAAAGGTGCGCGAGCAGTGTGTGGGTAGCTTGTATGCACCACAGAGCTCCGCTCTACAATCAGGCCAGTCTTCTATTTATACTTTTTATTTGGTGTGTTTACACAGAAATGGGTCATTAAATGTCATTTCTTTTGTTGTATTATTATTTACTAACAAAATACAAATTATGACCTATTGGCGGTACCAGCTGGCAGTTTCATAATCCCTTAAATAGCTGTAGACGGTAATTAAACCATATTACACAAAATGGTTAAGTGCATTTCACAGCAAACGTTTGTGTGAGTCACAAACGCCATATAGCAGGAGTAGCTTGTAAAAATGTCAGACTTATCTAGATTTCCCGTTTAAGAGAAGGATAATTACTGTATAACAGAACCCCTGTTATACAGCATAAGGTGTATTTGTTTGGTCTTACCTTCCTGCCGCAGCAGTAACCCAGGCCCTGCATTACGGGGTCAATCTCCGCTTCAAACACCTCTGCCAGTTTAGTGCAGTATTTGTAGACACGCGATGTTTTACGGTTGTACAGCCAGGCATTGTTGAACATGAGCCACACATCGTCCACATACTGCCACGGCTCCTGGTACTGACCCGTATCCAGCTTGCGCTTGATGGTGGATAAGTCAATGGGATTCTTCACAATGTCAAAGTAGTCCTGTGCAGTGCGGGGGGAGAGATATTTGCAGCAATGAGCGGATCATGCTTAACATTGTTTACTCTGGGTCTTCTAATATATGAATTGTGTGTGTGTGTGTTTTGTGTTGTGTGTGTGTGTGGAGGACGGGGGGTTGTGGACACTCACGGGGATGCCTAGCAGTATGGGGTTTACAGGTTGTCTGAAGGGCAGTGACTCTGGGTCTTGCCTGTAGAGGGCCTCAAGTGTTGGCATCAGGGCTTGCCTCAGTTCCTCTGGCTTGAAAACTGAGCAGACCATAATAATGTTACAGAAAACAGTTGCACACAAAGACAAGATTCTACCTTTGTCAGATATGCAATCCCTATGACAGCTGTGATTTGGTACCACAAAATATCAAAGCACAATATATAGTTGCAAACTTAATATATACACCAATGAGATCTGGGCTCTTACTTTTTTTGCGGCTCTGAGGGCTGGAGGAGGCGGATGTGCCGTTTGCCCCGCCCTCCTCCTCTTCTTTGGGTTCTGTCTTTATCTCGGGTTTCTTTTCCTCAGTTTCCATCGATTCCTGCTTTGGCTCTGCTGCATCTGGCTCCTCCTTCTTCAGCGAGGGTTTGGTTTCGTCGTCCTGCATTATGAACAAAAACATGGTGAACCTCCTAGACTAGGATACAGAGCCAGGAACCAATCATTTAAGTCAGATTTGCTTAATTGGACTTAGTTGAGAACAGCAGGAGTCAAACAGCTGTGCTTCGGTCATGATCTAGAGCAGACATAGGTGTGCTTTTTTTTCTTTGAGGTACTAAATTGTCCCCGATGTCATACCTCCATTTTTATATCTGGCTGCTTCTTTCCAGAGCTGTTGTCTTCTTCTTCTTCTTCTTTTACTTCAGGTTTGGCTTCAGTGCTGTTCATGTCTGGCAGGGCCTGCTGGGAGCTCAGCTCAGCCACAGAGGCTGGGGTGGGCACCCTGTTATCTATACTCGCTGCTGCCTGGGACAACTTGAAAAAGAAGAGGAAGACGGATTATGATCACAATGCTGATTACTCGCATATCAAGTCTGTCAGTGATCCCCTCACACAATTTATCAAAAATATTTTTTTAAATAATAGTTTGGTCAAAAGACCCGCCAGCTCTGAAAGAAGCTGGAAAAAACTCAAACGATACAAGAGCTATAGTTCATTTTTTGTTTGGATGATATGTATTGTTTTTTTTGTTGCAGAAACTGATAAGTCTGCCCCTTAAATCCAATACCAATAAGATAACCAATCATTGTTATTATATATTAATTATGCAAACCTGATGGTAAGAAAGGCTAAGACGCAGTAAGAAGGGACAGATTGTTAATATGTAATAGCAGTTCTGACGTTCTGAATATTTATTTCGAGTTAAGTTCATCTGAAAAGCTCCAACACCGGAGACAACATGTTTTATACTCTAGTCCACATGCTCTGTCTTAAATCAATTTCTTTTTGTAGTATTAGCCCATTATTTATCAGGTATAACTTCAATATCGGAATGAAGCAGTAAGAGCCAGTATCTCACCGGGGTGCTGGGGTGCTGTGCCTGCACTGAAGTGGGCTGCTGCATCTGGCTGGGGGGATCTGTTTGTGGCTGCAGGGGCGTGAGTGGCTGGGAGGGTTCAGGTGTGCCCATGGCTGAGGGGGGGCCAGGGAGGCTGCTGGGCATGTGGGTTGGGGTGGATGAGGGCCCTCCGGTGGAGGCAGGGGTAGAGGGCTGCGGTGGCGCCTGTGCCTGTGCAGAAGCATGGTGCTGCTGCAGCTGCTGCTGATGAGGCTGCAGGCTAGCAGAGGCATTGGGTGGAGGGGTGGGGCCCAGCGAGGGCTGAGCTGCAGGGCCACAGGGCAGCTTGGAGCCAAGGGATCCCGGCGCATTCAGAGGGAGGTTAGAGTTCTGTGGCTGCTGGACCAAAGAGTTTCAAGGTTAGAATACCAAATCACAGCAACTAACAATTACTTTTGATTAAAGTTTCATCAGTAAAATGTCTAAAAACAGAACAACAAAATGTCAAAACAAGTTTTTCAAAGTCCAAAAGGATAGCTTGGAGGTCCTGTTTTATATCTGACAGGCTGAACAAATACTTAACCAACTAATCAACTTTGAAAAGGTGGTATGAACTTTTTCACAGCATATAAGTCTCCTCACCTGTTTGACAGCAGACTGTGTTATGGGCTGGCCCAAGTTTACATTCACATTCATTGCTCCACCTGCAGCAGCAGGGAACTGGCCCTGTGGCAGGAACTGGCCCTGATTGGCCGGCTGAGCAACCATGTTATTAGCATGACTACCCATCATTCCTTGAGTCTGAGGGATTCTTGAGGGGGACATAACCATCTGTAAAAGAGAAGCGAGATGCATCAGATAAATCATTATGGCAGCAGGCCTCTAGTATTCGCTGCTTGCCAGGGAAAATAAAGTGAATGGAATGCAACATGCGTGCTACAATAGTCTTCTAAATGCCATGTGGTGTAACTTGCAAATAAACAACATGCTAAATCAAAACAGAGAATGACAATACAAAACCTGGAACGAACATTACATAGCTGTAAGCCTGACCTCAGGCTCTGCCTTGGTTTCATTACTAATCATTCATTGAAAGCCAGGCAGCTGGTTAATAATTGGATTTGGCAAAATTCCATACTGATGCTTTAGTCACAAAATGGCAACAGACTAAGAAATGAACAATCAAAGAGTTTGAAGCATTCAAAGTCAAGAGGAGCAGAAAGAGTCAAAGAATAATTTAGATTGACTCAACTGGGAACAAAACTTAAATATGGTTCCAAAAAATGCAAGTTTATCATAGTAAGTGACAGAGTAACAAATGATTAAAAGAAAAGGAGGAGGGAAAAAATAATCTGGGAAACAGAAGACCGATCTAACCGTTGGGACGGAGCTCATGTTCATCTGCTGTGGATGGTTCATGGGTGAGGGAGCTCGGGCTCCCATGGTTGCCTGAGACATCTGCGAATTCTGCATTGCCATTGGGTTAAACTGATTGATTCCTGTGGGAACATACACATATACAGTGGGGCAAAAAAGTATTTAGTCAGCCACCAATTGTGCAAGTTCTCCCATTTAAAAAGATGAGAGAGGCCTGTCATTTTTATCATAGGTACACTTCAACTATGAGAGACCGAATGAGAAAAATAAATCCAGAAAATCACATTGTAGGATTTTTAAAGAATTTATTTCAAATGATTGTGGAAAATAAGTATTTGGTCAATAACAAAAGTTCATCTCAATACTTTGTTATATACCCTTTGTTGGCAATGACAGAGGTCAAACGTTTTCTGTAAGTCTTCACGAGGTTTCCACACACTGTTGCTGGTATTTTGGCCCATTCCTCCATGCAGATCTCCTCTAAAGCAGTGATGTTTTGGGGCTGTCGCTGGGCAACATGGACTTTCAACTCCCTCCAAAGATTTTCTATGGGGTTGAGATCTGGAGACTGGCTAGGCCACTCCAGGACCTTGAAATGCTTCTTACGAAGCCACTCCTTCGTTGCCCTGGCGGTGTGTTTGGGATCATTGTCATGCTGAAAGACCCAGCCACGCTTCATCTTCAGTGCCCTTGCTGATGGAAGGAGGTTTTCACTCAAAATCTCACGATACATGGCCCCATTCATTCTTTCCTTTACACGGATCAGTTGTCCTGGTCCCTTTGTTCTTTGGATGCAACTCTGCATTCTTTCTCCTCCAAACACGACGAGTTGAGTTTTTACCAAAAAGTTCTATTTTGGTTTCATCTGACCATATGACATTCTCCCAATCCTCTTCTGGATCATCCAAATGCCCTCTAGCAAACTTCAGACGGGCCTGGACATGTACTGGCTTAAGCAGGGGGACACGTCTGGAACTGCAGGATGTAAGTCCCTGGCGGCGTAGTGTGTTACTGATGGTAGCCTCTGTTACTTTGGTCCCAGCTCTCTGCAGGTCATTCACTAGGTCCCCCCGTGTGGTTCTGGCATTTTTGCTCACCGTTCTTGTGATCATTTTGACCCCACGGGGTGAGATCTTGCGTGGAGCCCCAGATCGAGGGAGATAAGCAGTGGTCTTGTATGTCTTCCATTTTCTAATAATTGCTCCCACAGGTGATTTCTTCACACCAAGCTGCTTACCTATTGCAGATTCAGTTTTCCCAGCCTGGTGCAGGTCTACAATTTTGTCTCTGGTCTCCTTTGACAGCTCTTTGGTCTTGGACATAGTGGAGTTTGGAGTATGACTGTTTGAGGTTGTGGACAGGTGTCTTTTATACTGATAACACTGAACAAATCAGGTGTGCACATGAGCTCACCTACTTCCTAAACTACATTTAAAACATCAATACACAAGCAAACAGAAAGAGGTTAGCCAAAGAAAGAGCATACCTTGAGGCACCTGCATACGGTTCATTAACTGATTTGGCATGTTGGGCATAGGCACAGGTCCATCTGAAGAAGGCAGGATAAAGTAGGGTTTCATTACAGAAAGGCTTGGTACTGTATAAACTCAGAACTGCAGTATAGTTAGAAGAAGTCAATATTCTTAACCCTTAAGAGTCTTTCCTTAGTAATATTTTTGATCACAAAGAGTGTAGAGAGTTTTGCTACTAACTAGGAGATCGGACGGCCTGTCCCAGGCCCATGGAGTTGGGCTGAGCCATCCCCGGCTGCTGGGGCCCGGCGGTGCCCACCATGCCAGGCTGTTTCTGCAGTCGTGAGCGCCTCTTCTCCTCCAACTCTTTCTGGATTTTGTAGATTTTCTCCGCCAGGAAGTGGTAATACTCATCCTAGCAAGAGGAGGGAGAAATAAATAAACCGGAGAGACATTTTTTAAATGATAACAAATGTGTTTCATGGTTCAAGTAAAATGGGTCATCACTCAGGTTGTGAGTGTGGTATTGAAAACAAGTGTGTGTTATAGTAGTTACCCTGCTGTTAGCCGACTCGTACATGTCACCCTCCACCTTGCGTGCGTACGCCACCAGGTTCTCCATTCGCCGGTCTTTCAGTGCTGCAGGGTCTGGGGTAGGGAATATGGCTTGTACACTGAAGAGAAAAAGCAGAAAAATACAAAACTCAGCAAAAACCCGAAGTGAAGTCCTGTTTTCATATGACAGAAATGTAGTTTTAAATCTATTTATTATTTGTTGTACTTACAGTTTGTGCACCAGGTGGGTGCGCAGGTCCTGAGTGACGTGTTCATGCCAGGACTTTCTTACCCCCGAAGAAGAGAGAGGGGTGGCAGTGGGCAGGTTTCCCATGCCTCCCGCTAGTGACCCATCTGGCATCAGCTGACTATAAAACAGAGAGAGAGAGAAATAATGACTTAAAGAATAGAAATGATTGATAATTCCACACATGGATTATTGACGACTAAATAGTCAAATACTTCTATCCTCCCGTATATGTTTTAATTATATTTAAAAAGGACCTAAAGAACGTAATACAGATGAGATCATGGATGACTAAACCAAATCAGAAGTCAAATAATCAGAAAATGGTGCTCAAGGTGTGCGCCCGACAGTTAGCAGGAGCTTTTCAGCACCTCTTCAGTTTCTCTTTGAAGCTGATGAAAGTGCCTGAGATTTGGAAGACTTCCTGCATTGTCCCGGTGCCCAAGAAAACACACCCCAGCACTCCAGGAGACTACAAGCCTGTAGCTCTGACTTCTCATGTCATGAAGATCTTTGTGAGACTGATCCTGCAGCATCTCAAACCCCTTGTGTGTGACTCCCTGGACCCTCTACAGTTTGCCTACCAGGCCAATATCGGTGCAGAGGATGCCCTCATCTACATGTTGCATAGCGCCAACTCACACCTGAAGAAGCAGCACAGATCAAGAATCCTGTTCATCGACGTCTCCAGCACCTTCATCGCGATCCACCCACACCTGCTCGCTGAGAAGCTGTCACTGATGCAGGTGGATCACAGCTTGGTGGAGTGGATTACTGACTACCTCACCAGCAGACCTCAGTATGTCAGACTGCAGGGCAGCGTGTCTGATGTGCTGGTGAGCAATAGTGGAGCCCCCCAAGGAACTTTGCTGTCACCATTCCTGTTCACCCTCTACACCTCTGACTTCCGCTTCAACTCTGGCTCATGCCACCTACAGAAGTTCTCCGATGACTCCTCCATCGTCAGCTACATCACATGTAACCACGAGGAGGAATACAGGGCCCTGGTGGAGAACTTCGTAGGCTGGTGTGACAACAATCACCTCCAGCTCAACATCAGCAAGACTAAGGAGCTGGTGGTGGACTTCAGGCGGAGCACGAAGAGGTCTCTAACCCCCATCACCATCAGGGGGGAGGAGGTGGAGGTGGTGAACAGCTACAAGTTCCTGGGAGTGCACTTGAACAATAAACTGGACTGGAGTGACAACACTGATGCTCTCTTCAGGAAGGGACAGCGCAAGCTGTTCTTCCTGAGGAGGCTCAGGTCCTTCAATGTGTGCACGAGGCTGGTACAGACGTTCTACCAGTCTGTGGGGGCCAGTTTGCTCTTCTTTGCCGTGGTGTGTTGGGGGGGAAACACCAACAAAAGGGATGCTGACAGGCTGAACAAGCTTGTGAGGAAGGCTAGCTCTGTTGTTGGAGTTAAACTGGACAATCTGGAGGAAGTGGCCGAGGGGAGGAAGAGGAGGAAACTGGACAGTATCCTGGATAACCCCTCCCACCCTCTCCATGCAGAGCTAGTGAAGACGAGGAATACGTTCAGCCCACCTCGGCACAGCACTAAGCGCCTGGGAAACTCCTTTGTGCCTGTAGCCATCAGGCTGCACAACAAGGGGTTAACCATGTGACTCACTGACAATAACCCGGACTGCACATCAAGCCTGCACTTTTGCACAATAACTTTTACCTGTATCAATAAATGTAAATATACTTAATACGGATAAAAAATGCTTATACTTTCACTGAAGTCCTTAATTCCCTTTTTTTATTTTAACGGATACTTATTACTTAATATCCTGTGTGAACCACACTGTCCTGATTTTCACTCTTATACTGTTGCTGCTTAAACCACTGAATTTCCCCACAGGGATTAATAAAGGTACATCTTATCTCATCTTAAATGTCGATCAACAGGGAAAAAAATCAGCTTTTTTAATTATAGATTATTTATTATTTATTCCTCATTACTGATCAAATAAGGAAATGCTGTGTTTGGCTCTGTAAAGTTGTGATGGCCTCCTGGTAGTTGAAGCCTTACACTGAACTAATCATTCTTACCTGCATGTAAATTAAATGGTAGCTACATCAGATAAAATAATGTCAGCAGTGTTTTTTGTCTCATATTAATGATGAGAATGCTCACTTGTTGAGTGTCGATGGTAGAGAGGAGTCAGAGTGCATGCCAGTCTGGTCTGAAGAGGGGACACCCATGCCTCCTGCCATCTGGTTCATCTGATTAGTGCCTGATGAACACATTGCATTCAGTGTTAGCAAGAAAACGGCTTAGCGACAGATTTAATGTATCGTTCACATTTGCGCATAATCCTCCAAGACAGCATTGACCACCACATACCTAGTGAGTTATGATTTCGCAGCTGCTGGTGCTGGGAGCCCTGGGCGTTTTGCTGACCGGGACCCTGGGCAGGGGACTGGTTCCCATACGGCAGGCCAAGCGCAGCATAGGCCCTCTGCATGGAGCTGGGGTCGATGTGTGTGGCAGCGCTGTTGATGGCGGTGGCGCTGGGCTGGCCAGGCCCCACTGTGCTGATGGCGTTCTGTAGACTGGCCCCAGGAGAACCTAGCGTGGCTGGAGGGAAGAGACGAGGAATAAATAAGTGGTTTGTCAATATATAACTAATAATTAAAGAATCATTTTAGATAAAGCATGAAATACTGTTTAATGGTATAATTAACATTGGTTAATATATATTAGAACAAATAGAATTAACAAAAGTCTAAATAATCAAATTGTTTTGTGAACATACAGAATTTGACTAATTGTTTATTGTTGTTCTAAATGTGAATACACAAACAATATACATACTAGTACAAATCAAAGCAGAATGTAATAAAATGAAGTATGTATGTATTTACTCAAATGTAAAAGAATAGAAATGATATATTATTGTCATTTTATTTCTATGTGTATTGTATTTTGCTGCTGCAACGCAAACACACAGTAAATCTAATCTTTAAAGGAAGTAGCATTAACTATTAAAAAAAAGGTTTATTTTCTGTGTAAAGAAAGAACAATCTCTAAGCAAAGGATAGTCTCTCTGAGCAGACCTCCATCTGAAATCCCTGCACTGCTCCCTGCTGTGTTGATTGCTGACAGGGAGCACGCTGCCTCTGTGGGGGATTTAAATCTGTCATAGGGCCTTTCAGCCAATCAGAGAGCATGCTGTCCCAAGACCCTGCCCCCACAGATAGCAGAGACACGGAGCCCCTCCCCCCGGGTGTCAGATTACAGGTCCAGCCTTTCTAGAGGAATCCTCTCACTGTTTGAGCGAGCCAGTACAGAGCTTTGTGAGGAAAACACAACCTGCAGGGGGCAGCACTTCATACAGCACACTGACTGGAGCCCTCTGCTGAGAGGAGACTCAGTGCTCAAGGTATCGAGCGTTCATTTAAAAAATGTAATAGATGATATTAAAGCATGGCATTTGTTCTCCATTGTCTTTTAACTTACCTACATGCATTTCTATATGGATTTGTCAATGAATAATAGCAAATGGGAGCTGGTTGAGATACTCACGTTGCTGGTTCCTCTTGTCACTAGCGTTCTTGAGAGGCAAGCAGACCGGACAGTCGTGCCGCGTGCAGTTCTTCCAGTGGGAGATGATCTGTCTGGATGATGCACAGTGAGCCACTGCGGACAATACAAACAGAGACATTAGGTGAAGTTTGCTTATACAGTTATTCAGCAGTATCGGACATATATGAGTTAATGATTTCAAAATAGACCTTTAATAAAGAAAACACGTGCAAATCACACAAGTGAAATGAGTGTTGACTCAGTAAAGTCATACTTTTAAAATTGTAAGACAAAGTGATTAAACCAGGCGCCATGTCAACTTAAAATACAGGGCAGTAAAAAGCCTCAACTGCTACAGTACAATGTGCAAATAGCTTTATAAAGGCAATTATGCATGTCATAAAACCATAAACGCATCATTGCTCTATAAACAGTATACATATCAGAGTTCAAAGGTCATCAACCTGAGCTGACCTGCCACAGCTGGCAAAGAGAAGCTGCTTGTCGTCAGCATGGACAAGGAAATGGAGTGCAAGCATCATGACATCCGTTTAAAAACAGATTCAATTCAAGTTTGCTGATGTTGTCAGTCACTGGGGCATTTGGGGCTTAGTGACTCAAGAGTGGCTCTATTTAGGCAATACAACACAAGAGCTTACTCTACTTTACATTGAGTAAAACAATGCAACTCACGTGATCAAAAAGCACTTCTTCATACTGCTCTTATGTAAAAGTAAAGAATATAAATCTCTAAACAAGACTATTTATTCATAATAACTTCTCTTGCTCCATTTATCTAACAGCACAATTTGTTTGTTTTTTTGTTATAAACAGATTGTTAATTCTCCAAAACTTCCTTAACCAGCCAACAGCCACCTATAAATCAATAAACAATTTTGCTAAGGACAACATTGGCGAGCGGAAGGCGACAGGCACTTTTGGTAGCTTAGAGGAACTTAAAACCTCAAACAAGTCGTCAGCACCTTGTGCTCCTGTTGCATGAAACGCGACTGGCATTCTGCCCACATAACAGGCTTTGATTCTGTGAGCAGATCAATTGAACACCAATTGGTGGCAAACTTTATTCGTTCTGAATAGTTTCACTGGTGTTCAGATGATGCATTGACTCTAATACTTGAATGCCTGCTTTCGTGCTGCCTCTTTAATTTAATCAGAGAGCACCACAGCTTTAAATTCTAACTAGGTTTATCTCCAAGTAATACATAGCAGAGTATAAAAATCATATAGATGATTTGATCAAGATAACAATGTATCCATCCTCCTTCACATTCAAAAGGGGGTCAGCTAGAAATGTAACATATATAATATTATCCTCATAATTGCACTCACCCTGGCAGGACTTGCCAGCCTGGCAGTGGGTCATGTGGTTGAGGACGTTCTTCATGGTGCGGCAATGGGGCAGAGTGCAGGCCCTCACCTCCCCGTTCGCCTGCTCCCGCCGCTGGCACTTGTGTGCGTGGAGCAACAGGACCAGCTGCTGCTGAATGAGTTTGCGCTTCTCGGGGTCGGCCGTCGGTCCCGCTGACACACCAGCGGCCCCGGGAACCATGCCCACCGACGCTACCTGCTGCTGCAACTGGGACTGCAGAAGAGTACCAAAACAAACAAACAACGGTTAGGCAAAGATCATAATGTCAGTCTACTCATTTTAGATTTTAAAGTTTTAAAAACTAAAACAAATCCAGATCAACAGTATGTGAATCAAATCGATCTTGATAAAGCAGGGTCTTTGAGATGTGGGATGGTTACATTTAGATTTAGATTTCATGAAACCTTTTGTATGACATTTCCAGTCTAGATTAGGGGAATTCTTTGTTCCTGCAACAGAATTTCACAGCTACAGGCTCTTGTTATTTTGTGCCTTGTAAGAGTCCATTCTCAACAGCGTAAATGTTCCATCAATACCACATTAGATAGCCTTCAACAATATGTTGCCCTTTATACATTTGCCTGGTGAAATAGGTGTTTATTACATTTTAAATTAAATATTTAAATTGCATCAGATGGCCATCGTCCGGTATATTACCAAAAAAGACGCTAATTATTTAAATAAGGGCTATTCAAGCGTTATACTGGGTAGTTGATTTAGTTCAAAAAAGAACATCCCCAGATTAATAGATGTCTCTTTCCAAATGTAAGTCAATGGGAAACAGTGTTTTTGGGCCTAATGACTTCACAAAAGTTGTAATACCGCCGTTTGGCCACTACGAGAATTTGCAGCAACGTCCGGTGCACTTCCTTGGTGCTTGTATCAGACTTAAGCCTCTTTTTTAAAGAAATAGAAAACGTATATGATGATTGTCAGGGCATATAACCAATGATTTGTTGATGTGTATGAATTAAGACATTATCTTACATTAACATGGCAGTCAATGCTGAGAACATTTTTTAAATGGAAAATGTTAACATCGTGGCTGTGAGTATAAAATTGGCAGAAACATTGTGAACTGTGAACGGAGCAGTGCAGTGTGTTTTAAGTTAATTTGTTTGTGAATAGATGCTACAACTCCTCAAGAACCAAGCCAAGTTCTTGTGGTTTGTTTGAAACACGCTGAGACATTCGATGGAAGTTAACCCTGAAGTTGGTAATGACTTCAGCCAAAGCTCACTTGACACGGTCTGATGTTTGCGGTGGCAATACTCTCTTCTTGAACAGCATGTTCCAAACCAAGACTGTATCAAAACTGGAAATTTACACAATAAAACATAGGCTCCTTTATGGCAGCCTGTCAAGGTTTCTTTACAATGTTTATGCCATCCTTATAGAAGCATAAGGCAAAGAGCGAAGACGGAGTACATGCTACAATGGTTGCAGTCTTTTCGCTCACGTCTGCATTAGACATAGTGTCTGAACTCAAAGACACAGTTTAAAGAACAGAACATTTATTCCCAAGTAATGTTGAACATCTTTAGTTGGAAACAGAACATGCTCACTGTAAATGTGTTTTGTTTGTTTTGTTCTGAAGTGGACTAAACAAGCAATAGTGAAGTAATGTTACTCATCATACAGAGGTAGTTAGTTTAACTTGTCAAATAACCACAGAACTGTTCAATGTTGGTTCTAGTCCTATTCTGTCTCTATGTTTTACCCTTAATAAACCTACAAATAATATAGTACTGAAGGGACACTTACCATGTTTGGCACGCTCCCAGCTCCCTTCAACTCAGCAGGGAATTGTGGCAGGTTGTTGGAAAGAGCTGTCTTGTTCTTCAGTTGTTGGGCATTGACCCCCACTGCCCCCATCTGCTGCACCCCAGCCTGACCATACTGCTGGCCAAATGGAGCTCCTGACATACCCATCTATAATAGACAATCAGGACAGAGGGAGGTCAGAAATGTTGCACATATTGTAGCATAACATCACAGTAGAGTCTTGTACCAAGGCATATGGTACAGTACACATCAGTCAAAAATAAACATAAACATTGCACAACTCTTTGTGTACTCTATTGCCACTTTCCCACCAAAGCAGTTCTAGGGCTAGTTCGGAGATAGTACCCGATTAAGCACCGGTTGTTCCTCTTTCCACCGCAATGGGGGCAGCTCTTGTTCCCCAAAGATTGGCCTCACCCGACTGCCCGTTAAGAACCAAATACGTCATGCTTACGTTGGAGGCAGGGGTGAGATTATACTGAGCAATAACAGTTCATGGCGAGTACAGCAAATAATGGTTGTAACAAGCAGTATCGCTGAGCAAAGTGACTAAAACACGAACACACATATGATTAAGTCAGGCAACATTAATGAGGCGTAGTGTGATGCTGATTATATTCAACCTTAGTCTTAAGGACCATCCGTTCGCTGTTATTGACCATTGTGGAGAGCCGGCATATACTTTCCTGCGTTTTTTTACTATTGCAGCTATCGGATGGAATCAATACATGGGCTACACAGGTTGCCAGGTCCAACTATCAAAACTAAAACCATAATGAAAAATATGCCTGTAGAATACGCCTTATGCTACAATATGATAGCAACAAGTAGTCAAGATGGCGTTGTGATGCCAAACAGCGTCAGTTCAGACTGAAACACATTCACTTTTGAGGTTTGGGGGAAATGGATCAGCTGCTTTTTTAATTTAAATCTGGCTTCGTATGATTGAAAGCAACACGAGAATCCACCGGAGGCAGTCCTCAATTGTTGCTGAAAAATCAGCGATGTAAACATCGAAGTCCTGACGTGGTACCAGTTGGGCTCTGGGCGGTGAAAACACAACTGGGGACTGTTTTGGTAGGAAAGGGCTAGCCTACATGTTAATGCAAAACACTTCTGTAAATGTTTTATCTTACTCTGCCTCTACGTTTAAAGGCTGCTTGAAAGCATCAGGTAGGAATTGGTCTCCAGTTTGATTTTTCCTCATACCACATTTCCTAAAATGAGGCAACACCAACATAATCTCCTAGTTTTAAAGACAACAGGAAGTGTTTAATTTGCGCTCACCATAGTGTGACTTGAGAAGCAGCTTGTTGTGCTAACTACAGAACCTGTTGCTAAAACCTAACGGCTAAAAGATTCAGAGCAGCAGCAGGAGTTGTGAATTAGATATTATAACAGAGCTCTTGCACCTATGACACCACTCAGCAGATCTGCTCAAACCACAAATATACCGTATTGTAATGAATAAAGTTGGCAGTTGCGCTGGTCAGCACAGAAGTGTGGTTTTTATAAGGGGGTCAGCTGGGTGCAGGTTGTAAAAAACCATGATCCAAGCATCCACTTACTATGCTTTATTCCGAAACATTTCCGCCATTATGCCTTAGTGTGAGGGATTGTGTGCCTTGACTCCATACCATAAGCAACAAATGATGGACTTTAAAAGGAATAGCTTGAAAGTCAACCTTGTCAAGTTGAATTGAATACAAAGTAAAATAAATCGTCTTTTCTACAGAAATGCATCCTTTTCATTTTTTAATTAGCCTCTAAAACAGCAGTTAAGATTTTGTGTTACGTCCTTTAGAAGTCATTTATTCCGATGGCCCTCAGCAGTCATCGGTCTGCCTTTTTCTCCAAGGTGGCCAAAGCAGCAGCCTGCTTTGCTTCGCGGAGGCTCCCCACTGCCAGCGGTGCTCAGGCAGACAGAGAAAGCCCAGCCCACAGGAGAGAGCAAAACCGAAGGAGACACAGAGAGAAAGACCAGTTTGCCCAACAGCTGAGCAGAGCACTGCACTGCTGCCTGCCCCTCCCCCCTCTGCTGCACAGAAACACACAGAAGCTTGCCTGCTGCCTGACTCTCATTCATACATGAGCACGGTCTCATCCTCATCTCACACTCAGGTTTTCTCACTTGATGATCCGCTGTTTACTACAGGTCACCAGGCCAAATGACAGCTCTGTTGCACAGGAAGACCTGCAGTGTTTATCTTCTTCTTGGCATGTCCTTTTCCATTCATCCCTCTTTACCCTGCCTCCCACACCCCATCAACAACAACACACAAACCCGCTCCTCCTAACATGATTTACAGCTATATTATCCAAGGCCAAAGGGTCAGAGTGAGAACGCATATGCCGTAAACAAAGAGAGAGAGAAGCAAAAGGAGTTAGGAGCCAAAAGTGAAAGCAAATACCTTAATGGAGGAAAACAAACAAAGATGAAAAACATCAAAAACAAAAGTCTGAAACCACGAAGTCTGCAATTGAACTCAAGCATTCCATATTATAATTGTATTGCTGCTTACGGGAAGGGCTAAGTTCCCGGCAACGGGGTGGACTGTCCTCAGTGTGGCAGGGGTCTGCTGCGATATTGGCAACCCACTGGAACCGTCTTGAAACACTAATACCGTCTGATTTCCTGTACTTTGTGCATGTGCATGTCTTGCCGTCCCACCATTAATTTCTATACAACCAACGGGAGATGTCCAAGAGAACCAATGCTGTGCTAAAAAGTTGATGCCATTACTCCGTATTGTGACAATATTAGGTTTTTTCTACAGTCCTGAAGGTAACAATACCATGGATCACGACTCCAGACTTGGTTTACGGGCAAAAGAAAAACAGAGATCTATGCCGGGACATCTTTTTGGGCAGCATTTTATGTATAACTATCATTTAGCAAGTGACCAATTGAACTAAGATGCCATGGTAACATTAGAAAGGAACAGTAAACCCAGTATTTACACTTTTCAGGGATGCAATCCTTTTAACCTGAGTGACTGATACATTTCGAAAAACAAATCCATGTGGAAATCAGCAATAGTAGGGCTAACACCGTCAGCTGTAAACAGCAGCTGGGCAGCACAGATCTGCTTGGCAAAGTAATGGAGCTAAAAGCAACCGTAAACGTTTCCTTGATCAAAATGATGATGCTTTAAACTCTGGCTTTCTTTTTCTTTTTGCAACGTTATTTATTTTGAAGAAGCTAGCTAACCCTAACAATACTGCTGTCAGTTATGTTAGTAAAGTATAACCATGATAAGCTGTAACTACCGAAAAAAGCCGTAGTCCTTATATTTAAAGGGAGGTTTCGCAACTTTTGACTTTGGGATGCTTTTATTTAATTATTTGGCAGTGCTGCCCCTCGTATTTATGCTATGCTCCAAACCAAAGTAACCTGACGAGGCCCAGAGTCTTTTCAACACATCACTATCCAACATTTCATTAGCGAGTTTTTCTGCTTGCAGCTTGGCAAGGTAAATGTGACATGTGCCAGATTGAGTCGTTTTATCATGAGACCACAGGCGAACATATAGGTACACTTCTTCACAGGTTCAAAACTGTGTCCTCCTTTTCGCTCACCTTCTCCTCTGAAAAGGTAATCTTGGCATGTCAATGTGATGTTATGGCATTTTCTGTTAATATTGTCTAGGGACTTTATCTCACATTGAGCACTTATTGGTTAATAAAACCAGCAGCCAAACATGTTTAGCATGATTCATTCACAAACTAAAATAACAAAGCTTCACGCTGTAGTAGTAGTAGTATGAAACAACTGCAGTTCTTGTTGTGTTTGTATTGTTTGTACTCACTCTCAGATTATAGAGGCATGGGAATGCAATAATAAAAACATTAGAACTGCTATAAAACTCTCCAATAGTCTGAGTCAAACCCTCAGAATGATGCATACGCTGCTACAGATTCAACCTCCTGAATTGGGTGACTGCTTCTCCGGTAGACTCACGAGGAAGAAAAAATGAATACGTGGTAAAGAGGAGAGAACGGAGGACAAGCAAGCGATAGGGCAAGGGCAATAGAAATATAATTTCAATATTTATTTAGATAAAAAACTTGCTTTGAAATATTGTCTATACATTTTTTTTTAAAGTAGATTGCTTGCAACAACAGCCCATATCATTGCTGAAAACATTTCCTAAAGAAAGTCTCCTTGTCCAGCCTAGCCCAACCACGGTGCGAAGGTTAGTGGTCCCGCAAATATCAGTTACGAAGATTAAATTGGAAAACAAATCTGTGTTCAAATTAGCAGGAGTAGGTCTGCACAATATCAGAAAAGCTTGCGATGTGTGAAATATAACACACTGTTGAATATGGCGAAGACAATATCACTTGCGATTTTTAAACAAACATTGTGTCTAGGGATGCACCGATTGAAAAAATGTCGACCGATGTTAAGCATAACAATTTTGACGATACCGATGCCCGATGTTTTACTATGTAAACCATAATCTGTTAATAATCTGAGAGTGGGGGATAATGGTGTGCATGTGTAAGAGCGAGAGAGAGGTTGAGCAAGCCATAGTAAGTTTCTGGAAGTTAAAGTGAATAGCAGCAAGTATAACTAAGTTACAAATATAAACGACGGCCTCCTAAGAACACCTAATTAATGATTTAATATACCGATCCTGCAGACACCCGCTACACGGGGCGGAAGTCATGCAGCAGCTCCTCACAGAGGAAAGGAGAGGGCTAACATCGGCTGATGCCGATGTCTCACCGATGTATCGGTGCATCAATAATTGTTATTGTCTTTCTGCTTTGGATTCACTCCCAACATAACCCCAGACTATAGACTATGCAGAAACTGAAAGAATGTAAAACGTTCATTTCAATCCAACAATATAGTTTAGTTTTCTTATATATAGTTAAGATATTATTTAATAATCATTTGGACAAAATATCTTAATTCCCCCTTTGCAACATTTTTCTGTCTACCTGTTCTAGAGAATCAAAGAACTGCCTGCACACGTGAATAATATTTATGTATATTATCACCGGAATGACACACAATATATTTCACAATTCAAACAAGCGGCGAAATGTTCACATGCCAAACATTCAGATTGCAATCAAGGGATCGTAGTAAAAAACAATTCAACTATCTCAAGTCGGACCGGTCACCGGGCTTTACCTTCATCAAAAATCTGAATATGAAATAATAACCAAGTGTTTTGTGCAGTGTTCGGTGTAGATAGCAGCTGTCATTTGAACAGATATTATGAATGTAAACATTAGCCAGCCGTGCGCTCACTGCGCTGCCCTGGCAAATCTCGGAAGCATTTTGGTTGTGTTTCATGACTTGCGTAAAACCCGTTCAGAAAACCTCATCTGTCTTGGAACTAACACACTTCCAAATATCAGACGTGCTTTTTTACATAAGAGTTTTCTCCTGCATGTTCAACACCCATATATTCCCCCCTCTCTCCCTTCAGCCATCACTATGTTCAGCTGACATGGGCTTTACCATCTCGGCCAATAGCCTGACTGATATATGGGGAGGGGGGCATCTAGAGCAAAGTAAGGCTTTAATGATTGGTCACATATATTAACATGCAGGGCGTGAATGCATGGCACATGGAATAAGCTATCAGGCTTTGCAATAATGTTGATATCGTAATGACAACAGATTTTCAATTAATTGTGCAGCCCTAGCAGGGAGTGAGCTTTTTAACAGAGGTATCAAATTACTGAGTCTTTCGAGAAGCGAAAACTGACCAGCTAACACAAGAAATGTTCATTTAAATGTATATGTTGGCAACCACAAAAAGTCAGAATAAGCTCCATATTATGTGTCCATCTTTCAAAAAATGTATTGTGAATTTAAAATCCAAGTCAAAATTGGACAAACCAGATCTGATATATTTGCAAATGTGACATGACTTTGCTCTGTTGGATTTTAAGCACTGAACGGGTTATCATGAACTCCCATACGCCATGCCCCACTTGTACTTTGATGAACAAACAACTGGTAACTGGTAATTAGTAAAAACAAGAATTTAGAGCCACACCTTATTCATGTTTCCAGCTTGCTGAGCGTTCATCACGTTGTGTGCACCCATCTGAGGCCCTCCTTGGGTGAGTGTCTCAGCCAGCACACTGCCTCCAACACCAGGTCCAGCACCCACTTGTGCCCCCTGCATGCCTTGGCCCTGATATTGCATACCAGGTCTACCACGGCCTGCCGGTCCCAGAGCCCCATTCATTACTTGTCCTGCCATGACCCCATGACCCTGCCCACTGTTCAACATGGCCTGGTTGAAGCCCATGCCCGTGCTACCATTGCCTTGTCCAGCAGCTGCACCTCCTTTCTGGGCCTGGGGAGACTGGTGATTAGGAGAGCCCTGTCCCAGTGGACTTTTACCGAGCACAGCACCTAGCTGGCTTCCCACCATGCTTGATTGTTGGGGGCTGGCAGAGTTGAGACTACTTCCCAAGATGGAGGAGCTTCCCGGTCGTAGGAGCTCCGACAGCTGCTTGTGTTTGGCTGCTGCATCAGGAACGATGGAGTTGAGAGCAGGACCCCCTCCACCTGGACCGCCATTAGAAGACATTCCCATTCCCAAGTCTCCATTGGGGATGAGTTCATCTGGAAGGTCGTTTTCCAGGTCAAACAGAGACACAAGATCTAAAAAAAGAAAGAACAGGAAATAACAATTAGCTGATGATTTGTACCTTGGCTACACCGCCTGTCCACTTTGTCGCCACTCAACTTTCATATCAGTTGTTTCTGATATAACCTACGTTTTGTTCATGTTGCTTGGTAGAGTTGGTTTTCACACATGATGCAAATCATACACGAATACTCAAAAGACGTGCTGCAGACCCCCTTTTCAAGTCCCTTCATTACCATGCGTTTTCCTGTTCATTTGACGGGCACATTAGCAGTGTGTGTTTAGTAACTATTCCTAAATGTTGTTGTTTTGTTTAATGGCAGCAAATCAAAAATATTGGATCATTGCTACATGATTGTCAATTTGTCTTCCAATAGCTTATGAAACTAACCTAGAAAGGGTAAATATGACACAGTTCAAGTATAGCTCTAACATTTCAAACTGATATCTATGTAGATGAACACAATGTAACTTTGCCGTGCGAAACGTTTGTATCGCAGGAAGATTAATTGTGTTCTTGTGCAGACAAATGTGCGTACACTACAAGAGCCCAGTACCAGGGATACGTAAAAAGGTGCATAGGAAACATAAAACAGTAATAGTTGAGGGTCAGTCCAAATCACACATACATGTCCTTAACGTGAAGGTGCGATAGTGCCTGTGTGTGTCAGCCAATAAAGATCTAACCAGCCCTGCAACCACACCCCCACACACGCCTAGCATAACGTCTGGGTAAACTGGATTACTTTGGTTAGAAAGGAATCCAACCTGTTCCTTAATGAAATATAGTGGCAATTAAGGGAATCATGAATGGCAGACAAATGTTTTAAATTAAGTGCCCAACCTTTTAGCACAGCAACAAGTCTCAGAGCAGAGCAACAGATATAAATGATGCATAGTTGAGAGCAAGCACCTGTGCATTGCCCCAGGCTTATTCAGCCACAAAATGAAACCACACAAATTGAAGAGGTAGAAGCTACAGTGGAGCCTGAAAGCGGGCCGAAGGAGAAATGTGCCTTCAGCATGGTAACTCATTTTTAGAGGCTGTGAATACAATTTGAACTTGCTTGTTACAACAAAGGTATGATGAGCATATCCAATGAGGAACCATTAATTAACCACAGAATCCCAACACGCGAGTCACACTTATCTCACCTGAGGAATACATTGCGGTTGCCCGTGGTATCTGACCAAAAGCTTTACAGCAGCCACATGAACATTTTCAGTTAGCCGCTTTATTCTGGTTGATATTAACAGACTTTGCAGATGGCTGCTTGACCAGAGTCAGAGAACGATTGCGATGGAAAGGGTAAGATTCCACTGCTGTCTCCCAAGCATAGCTGGGGCATGGTTGCCTCATTATCACGACAGCACTAAAGGGACATAATATGTGGTGGAAGGCTAAACATGGGGAACCTGGAAGATTCATTGCAAGGGCTCCCTCGACCAAAAGCACTGGGATTTTTTTCATTGGATTTTGGAATATTGCAGAAAAGTGTTTGCCAGAAGCAATGCGTGGTGACGTTAGGAAGTCTCATTTGGTTTATAATTTAGAGGCATCATCACTGTTGTTTTTTTAACCGTAGTTTAATTGCGCAGTAAGAATTACAATAAGAAATAGAAAATGTCATGCCTAATTGAAAAGGTGATAAAAGCCTCGTGCCAGAGACATTCGATTGGCAGTAGATTTGTAAAACTTGTTATAAGGTGTTTTATATGAAGAGCTCTGATGACTTCAAGATGTGCAAAATTAGTGTGCGACTTGTAAAGCTTGGTTGGGCTGCAGTGATTTGCAGAGTGTTTATGAAGACCACAGCCACTCAGAGAAAATGACTTTTTTTTTCTTGCAGACATACTTCATTTGAATGAATGACATGACCTACAGTTTCTTTCTGAAGTATCCAGCCGCGGAACAAATTAAGAGACCACTCCAATTTTTTCTTAACTCTTTATCTCTACATGTATGGCAGCCATTCCAGTGTGTGTTGAATTCCAACACGGTGAAAAATTGCCAGTAGTTTATAGAATACAATAATAAAAAATCCTTTAACTCAAAAGACGTACCTATAAATAATCAAACAAGAGAAAGTGATCATGCTGAAGTGGTCTCTAAAAATGTTCCGCAGCTGTATAATACAAAGGTTAAAAGCAGAAGGAGGAAAAAGGTAGAAGAGGGCGACAGGTCGGCGGGACTGATGGAGGTGGCTGATTAGATGGCTTCCAGTGCCACCCACCACCCTCCTCATCTCAATCAGTGGCACCTCAGCTGACACTTTAGTCGGCAGATCCAGAGTAACGTCTGTCACTGCTACGACACACTGGTAGAAGGCAGAACTAACACTTGACGATTTTCAGCAACAGATAATGGTGGTGTAGCTGAATAATGCAGACCCAGGGGATGTTGACCATTCACAGAAGCCAGACAAAGGAGGGGGAAACCCCGCTAGGTGAACAGTAGGGTTGGAGAGTGGCTTGCCCCTTTCTCCCCCCTGGCGCTGACACGCCCACTCAGCCATATAAATGAAAACAAGCCTGGCACTTGCTGGTGGCCACAGGCACACACTTATATCGACATGAAAGCACCATAACAAACGGTCACATATTAACATAAACATCAAACACAGGCTGCTAATGTGTGGCTGTGAGTGACAGCTCAGTGTGCGGAGGGCTGGATGTTGCTATCAGTCAGACCAGCAATAATGGAAAGGTGTTACCTATAACCAACGAAACTCGGTAAGTCAAACCCATAAGGTATCCTATTATCATAATTATTTGTAACAAGAAATAATTGCCAACGTGAATTCAATCTTTAAAGCAACTAAACATGTCTTTTAATTGTATTTTCAAATGGTTATCATATTTATTTTTCTGCATTAACATCCAAGGTAACAAGGAGGAATCATCATGAGGTGAAATGATGAACCACATCCATCTAGTTCCTGAAATTAGTACTTACAGATACACTGCATCCATTAAGTGCAAATCCCTCATATCTTTCAGCCTTTATTCGAAGGGCTTTTTCAACGAGAATAAAAAAAATACTTATCCATCTGCGGGGTGGCACTCAAAATAGTCCCAGTATACTTAAGACCGTGAGCTCAAGAGAGCAAGTCTACAAGACACACTGTGCAACTTCTTACTGAATACATGTGTTTGTGACTGTGTGTGTATGAGTGTAAACTGAGACAGAAAGAGCTTCTGGCAGCAGCACTGGGGGAGGAGTCAGTCTCGGACTGCTTTATTGCCCAGAGAAATCTTCTGTCACCCCTCTGAGAAGATGAGCTACCTTGGATGAAAACTGAGGACTGTCAACGCGACTGGATAATGCAGCCATCCACAAAGGACAAAAGAGGACGAAAAAATAAACTTCACATTCTGAATTGTTTGTAAATGGCACACAGATGTTTTTGATCTCCACTGCCATTTCAATTGAGCAAACCCACCAGACAAAGAGGTGGCTGAAGTGGTGCCACCCCAAACTGATTTCACAGAAATGAGACGATGCATGCTTTTGCAAGGCATGGAGGTAGCTTCTGCCTAAAGAATACCAACAAAGCGAAGTTCATGAAGAGTTTAAGTTGCTAAACAACAAAAGACTGGATGGACAATAAAGATGGAAGCAGCATTTTACTACTAGTGTATAAGCATAATGAAAGTGACAAAAAGTGTCGACCCAATGTTTTCAGCCTTTGTAACAAGAAAGAAATATGCTTACCAAACAACGCACTTAATGTGAATTGGAAAATGTTTTCAGTTCTTAAGTAGAGTTGCAATTATGGGTTGTTAACTTGATCCGAATATAAATTAACTACCACTACATTACCACTTATTATCAATTTTAATTCAGGTAATTTGCCAACATTGAGTTTCTCCAAAGTCTCAAATTGACTATTTTTTATTTCATTGCAAATTGAATATCTTGTGGTTTTTGACAGCGGGTTGGACAAAACATACATTCAAAGCTTTTGCCCACGAAATAGGAAAAAGTAACCAACATTTTTTTGTATTTATACATGATTAAACTAAAAAAGGTTAATGTATTGTTAGTTGCAGCCCTACTCTACAGACAATATCCTGTCATTTGTCTTGCCTGTTTTGTTCTTTTTAGACACGGACAACTAGTGCAACTCCTTTGTATTCAACTTTCTACTGAGAGACGCATTAAATCGTCGTTCTGTGTCAAATATCAAAATATCCCATGTGATTGCGTGGCCAACTTTATAGACAGTATCAGCAGGTTTCCCTCTTCAAAGTTACTTCCATATGATGTGATATGTGACGCTCTTTTTTTACGAGTTACAATGAAACTGTAATATTACTATCACTATGAATGCGGACTCGTCTCTGAACTCAGCAACTATGTGAAAAGTAAGCAAATGTATGTGGGTTAAAAGGGTTTGTAACAGTTCTTCCAAAAATGCACCTGTTACACGCCCAGGGGGTGGGCTTGCTTCTGGACAGTAATAGCTGATATGATAACTAGAACAAATAATGACCACTGTTAAATGTCCCATAATATTTAGGGACAGAGATGTTGAGGATTATATCAAATATATTATAAATGAAACAGAATGTATTCCGCATTTCCATACAGCACCTTTTTGGGGATATATGTGTGGTAAAAATATTTTACCCTCACAGATGTTTCATGCAATGTGGGGTTGCCCAGTATATTCTTCTGGATACATTTTAATCCCGTCGATTCAAGCATTTTGTTGAATGAAAGAAGGGTTGAGCATTCAGTGGCAGACAGACCTAGTGGTGAGAGATTATCTTTCGGTCTTTCAGGTGCCTGTGCTGTATCTGCACTTCTGAAGAGGCAATGAGCACGACACCAAGTCAAATCCAACTCAATGGATCCAGATGCAGCATGTTTCCTTGTGATGGTGAGCAGAAAGCTAAATATTGTTATCTAAAAAGGGATCACAACACTTCTATTATGAATGGCTAACAAATGCAAAGGTGCAACGTGGCTAATGAAGACAGCATCATACCAAAAATGATGTGTCAAACCGTAAAGAGAAAACCAACGCTGACACTTCTGCAAATGTACTGACAACACTGTATTCGACTCTATCTCAGATGATATGATGGGTGAGCAGGATTATGTTTTGACTGTACAACACTAAAAAGTTGGGACACTACTCTCACTATTTAGGAATTCAGTGATGAAGAGGTAGTGAGTTTGCACTTTTACAATTAATTGAATGTTTTTAATCTGCTGTTCATTTATTCAAGCCATCCTGTTGGGACTTTAGTACTGTAGTTTCCATGTGATATTTGCAAAGCACAACTGAAGAGGCGAATGGGTTGACTTTACTGTAGCACTTTTCCTAGAGGATGCATCCCGACAAAAAGCATAAACGCAATAAACGGTGCAGGTTTAATACATATAGATATGTTATGCAATAGCACAACTTCCTTGTCAGTCAGTTAAATGTCTTTTTCTTACCTGGGCCATCTGATACAGGGAGAGGTGAATTAAGCTTGGGTCTCTTTGCAGTGGGGGGTCCGACATCCAGCAGATTGTCAGCCATCCTGGTCGTGATATTTTATGAATGGTTTATGTTGCAGAAAAATAACAACAGGATGAGTCCACGTTGTCGACCTCTGGCTTGTAAAAAAAAAATCAACTTTTCTTATCGTTTCGCGTAAAGGAGCAATGGACTGTTTTTTGTTTTTTTTTCTTGACTGGCAGACTGGCTAAATGCTGCCTGGAGAAAAAGGTTTCAAAAGAAAGGCAACAGCGCCACGCTTCGCCACCGAAGATCACCCCATGATAATCCAACACCCAACACCCACATAATTATCCTCAATAATAACGTCCAAAAATTATTTCAGTTCGAGAAAAATAAATAAAAATCAATCATAAAATATTACACAAGGCGTAAGCAAATCCCTTTCTCCGCAGATCGCCGGTTTCACGTCTGTACAGAATCATTTTTTTCGCAGTCGAAACGAGCAGCCATAAAATCAATTTCGGGCTTAAATAAAAAGAGCAAAATTCCCAGAATATTTTTTATGAGCTGGATTATTTTTGTGGTCGCTGTCTCCCGGTAAATTCAGCGTCTCGGGACGGAGATACGGCGAGAAACGGCGCTCTCCAAAAGGGAAATCAAATATACAGTGGGCTGTCGAGACGGTAAAAACCCGTGTAATCCTCAAATGTTTGCATTATTTCTCATCGGAAGGACTAACACTTCGATCTTCTGTACGAAAAAACCCGTTTGAGCCCGGTCTGAGTAGCTCCGATCGGTTTTTAAAATTAATGCTCCCCCCGAAATCCTGATTCTGAGCCGCGTCAAGATGGCGGCTGTTGATTCCTCCGATACAAAAAAAAGTTTTTTTTCTTCCCAGCTAGACTGTGGAGGGAGGAGGGAGAGGTGTCGCGCTATGACGCCCTGACGTAAACCTGTGTCCCACCGTACGTCATGTGGACGTACGCTGAACTGCCTCTAGGGGTGGAATAACCCAACAAATACCACCGTACTATGTTGTTACTTTCAAACCCACAGAGAAGTAACCATGAAAATTTACTCAAGTTCTGTAATTAATAGAATTTTGAGATACTTGTACTTTACTTTTCAATGTTATGCTACTTTTTTATTCCACTACAATTCAGAGGTAAATTGTTTACTTTTACTCCACTACATTTATTTTGTACCTTTAGATTTGAATTAATAATGTGAAATATAATCAACACTTAAATGAGTCTTTTGTTACTCATGGAGTAACATTCACAAGCTACTTTGCATTATACAAAGTCATTAAAGCAGATGCATCTTTACCAACTTTGATAAACACATTAATGCATCAATCATTATAATCAAAACATATCATATATATATTATTCTGAAATGGACTAATTTGCATAATAAGTTCAAGTATATTTTGATTCCAATAGTTTAGCTTGAGTTGTTACAGATTATACCGACACTGTTTGTCTATGGTCTATATTGACCATGAATAATTATGAACAGTAATGCAAATCTGACAGCAAAGGTTTGATATTACCGTTCACCGCTCCATCTGTAAATAATTCAAACAAATTATTGTAAGTTTAGGATCTCTTTTCAGTTTTTTTCTCTAATAAATGTGCTCAATTTAAGACGCTAAGTAACTTTGTTGATACCCTGTCTGGATACCAATAAAATAGGTCATTTGATCCTTAACTAGAGTTATAACAATAATGGTTAGTAACAAAGTAATGAATAAAACACTTCCACTTAAAGTCAATGTGTTGCGTTTAAAAGCTAAATAGTACATAACTAATAGAAGCAAAATTTAAGCCTACATACATCATTGAAAGTAAAAGTATTTATAATGCAGCGTATCTAACCCTGCTATTTTGCATATAAGATTGCCATTACTAATTCAGTTACATGTAAACTGAACTTAATCTTGACACTGGTTTGAAGTGGAGTACATTTTAAACTACTTTATATTATGATGGGTAATTTAATACATGGCAATGTTTCATATTTTATAACAGCGTCTAATGTTTTGTTTGTCAAATCTCAATCTACAAAAGCAACAATGTAAGGCAATGCAAAGTATGGTGCAAAAATACACACAGTATAACACAGTACAGTACAAATACAGGATTGGAAGTAGTGTACAGGCTACACTGTCAATTCAACCAGACAAAATGTACCATCATTTTATTTTATTCAATTGTGACCTTCACTTGCATACCCATTAACGTGCTATGTACAAAAACATTTCTAAAGAAAGCAACAATTCCTTAAAACTTGGCTGTAGCAGGCCACTGAAATACTGTCTGACTGCAGACATGTAGTAGTGTCTCGCCCATTTCAATTTCCCATTTTGAATGTTTAGAAAAAGAAGAAAAGGATGTTGGTATAACTGAAGCCTTATTGTCTTGCATTTCATACTTTTTGAAATGATACAAATGGAGCATTGCTTACAAAAACACACAACCACACTGTTTTACAAACACGCTTTTTTACGGACATGCAGGCAAACTGAGTACACAAGTGTTATTCCAACATTGTCAAATCACCCAATTCTTTAGACTTTTTAATACTCTAGTACATGCGTCTATATAAATAATAGAAAATGCTCAGAAACTATACAATATAAAGCCATACTATACACAAAAAGTGAGCTCCTTTGCAAATGTCTCTGAACAGTGAATATAGAAATGTTATTAAACAAGCACAAGATAATCTGCAAACGAAGGAGAAATGAGATATTAAGAAAAGCTCCAAGTGATGGCAATAACACTCTTTGGCATCAAAATTCTCCGTGTGCCATTCTGCTGGGTCAGAATGGCACTTACATCTCGATCAGTCAACCCAAAGCAACATTTAAGATCATGTTGGTAGAAAAAGAAAAGGGGCTAAAATAGAAAACACAGCTATGTAATTATTCCTGTTAATCCCAAATACAATATTAATAGAAAACAAACATGTTATCAAAAAAACCAGGAGGAAACAAAAGAACTGTTGCTTATGTGCTTTACTTGACACTGAAGTATCTTGATCTATATTAAGCGCTTAACCATAAATAAGAACAAATATTATTCTACCTTTATTTTAGTTTAACAAAAACACCCTTTTAGGCTGGTAAAAGGGTTGTGTGCTCATAAGTGTAAAGAAGGGAATTCTCCTTTTCAAAGTAATTATTATTGCATTTAAAATCAGCCCAACTCCATTCGAGCAATATAAAGTGCACAATGGAAGGCCAAACAAAAAGGCAATGGGGCCAATTGATGTTGAATGTTTGGTATGCTTACATTTAAACGTAAACATTAAGAAAAAAGGCACTGCTATTTCTTTACCTTAGAAAACATCTTTTTAAAAAAAGGTGTTTAAAGCACAAAAGTTAACATTATCCTGCTAAGCTTAAGAGATATATTTAGTGTCTTAAGAAATTAAAGCAACACAAAACGGACAGCGAAAAAAAACAAGTAGAAAGTTAAAAGGCACGAACAAAACAACCAATTATCAACCTATTAGGCATTTGTTAAAATAACGTGTCTGATGATAAAAGAAGGCAAATGTGTCCCTTGTGTTGTTTGCATTATTACTTTAAAAATACTGATCGGTTTAAGTGTTGTTATAGATATTGAAACATCAAACAAGTAAGACACTGAAGTGGATTTCATGGTTAAACGTATTTGCCTCTGAGCACACAATCCTTTTGCTAAGAAAACAATAAAAGAGAGAAGTTGTAACAGCAACAGAGATGTACAGTTTTATCATGTTGATTTCCTTAGTCATCTGACATATTAGAAGTCTTTAAGGAATAAAAACACATAGGCAATCATACCAAATATATTTGTTGCACTGCCTTTGCATCGACAGTGCCGTTATTACATTAAGTTTCATGCCATAGAAAGAATGAAGCAGCTAATGCATCCAACTGTTTCCATCAAATAGTATATTTTAAATAATAAAATAAAGACTGGCGCTTCACATAGAAAGTTCAAGTTTTGTGTAACAATAAATACAATAGAGCACATTAAGTTTAGATTAGTGACATTCCACTTTGATTATCCATGGCTAAAAAGCCATATCACCTAACACTGTGTAATCCATAGCAAAACCTAGGCAGTTGTTTTCTGTATTTGATCTACGGTCAAAATAGTCTACAGGTACAGCAGTGCCTTGTAGGATCCATCGAAATACTCATCAACATCTAACACAACTCCAGATCTAACCTCAGCTACGATGCAGCTATCGTTGCAAGCATGCTGATTAAATGTGGCTTGGACATGACACGGTACTGAGGCAATACAACGATCTTAACAGGGGCTAGAGGAAAAAGCTGACATTAGATTTATATTTCCTCCGACCGCAGTCCTGAAATGTTCGTCCTGATCCTGCAAGTCATTTGATTAACTCATAGGCAACTCTCCTTATCAAACTTAGCCTGATCTTTTTCCTAAACAGAGCCATAAAAACGAACACACACACGAACACACACACAGTATGCATGCAAATACACTCATTCGACGCGCAGCTTAGCCTTGTTGGCCCTTAGCCTGTATTGATTAGTTTCTGCTGTGCTTCTCATGAAGAATTTTCTGGTACTCAATGAAGAACAAGGAAATAGGCTCTGTTGCATTCTAGTTCAGGTTTTACTAATACATATCTTGTATTATTACGGTATTATTTCCCTTTAATTGACACACATTGTGATGTTCTTCATGTTGTAGCACTTTCCGTATGTATAGTAAGCTCTTGTTTAATAAAAGGATTAATAGCAAAGCATAGTTTACAAAGTTGTAACAAAATGTAAGCAGTTTTACCCAAAAAAGTTTGCTTATTTACAGTTTTCCCTTTTTATGATATCCTTCTGTTACTCAAACGGCTTAGTCTACACATAATTCTACTCTAAAGGCACTTAAAAGACATGAAAGAAAAAAATTAAGATTAAAGGTGTACAGATAATCAAGTTAATGGGAGAAAATTGCGATCTGTAACAGGCAAGAAAAGGTCTGAGAGACATCACATCATACTTCCTCTGTATGTTCCTGCCTGACGGTCAATTTGAGGTCCAGCCAGCACCCTCCAGTGTAAATATCAGCCAGTCAGATTTACATTACGAACAACCTGCTGTCTACCTTTTGCAGAGAAGAGGGCTGCGGATCTTTCTCTCTGATTCTAGGACCAAATCTATTGTGAATCTACAAATGCCAAATGGCAGGAACAAGAGCTTAAAGGGTAGACAATTTAAGATAAAAGCGCCATAGTAGGATATTTTTAGAGTCGTGTTAACTCTCCAACACTGTCATGCGCTTCATCGCATTTGTCCTTCTTGATGTCTTTTTGGGACGTTTGGGGTGTATTTTGCTGGGCCGATGATGAGATGAGAAGTTGTTGGGTTGCAGAAGAAGAAGGTCCGTCTAGGTGAGATGAAGGTCTTCTAGCATTTGAGGTTTCTGAAGAGGAACGCCTTTCATGGCTGACTGCCTCTCTCCCATGGCTGAGCCCTTTGATAGTTGTGGAACCAGCGCTGGCACTGGGTACCGTATTATGTGTGCTGCTCGCTGTTATGCTTGTTGCAGGAACCATGCTGGCGATTTCATCAGTGGGTGAGCGTCCGATGCTACCATCCACCTGTGCCCGGATCTCGGGTGACACAGAGAGTTGGTACTGAGGCACAGGGCCACTGTCACTGCTCTTCGGGTAGAGGAAGGTCTTCATCTGACCTTTGCCTTTGACGTTAACAGTGCCCCGATAATCAAACTCATAATCCATACCACTAAGCACGCAATAGCTCTCCTCACTCACCTGCACACGACACTCCACCCCTGTTGTATCCATGCGACTGGCGATGTTAACTGTATCGCCCCAGATATCATAGAGAAGCTTAGTAGTGCCAATCACTCCCGCTGTCAGAGGCCCGTGATTGAATCCAATGCGAAGCTTGAAGCCAAAGCCCAGCATGTTCTTGTTGAAGTCGTCCACCACACGCATCATTTCAAGGGCGAATTCGAAAAGGGCGCGAAGATGTGCATGAGGATGTGCTGCGTCGGCACACTGCTGCGCGTTGAGTCCTGCTGCTGCCATGTACGTGGCACCGATAGTCTTGATCTTTTCCATATTTGAGAATGTAGGCTTTCGTAGCAGCTCGTCAAAGTCTCCAATTAGCTCGTTGAGGACACGATAGCACTCCTTGCCTCCCTCGTAGCTTTCCTCATAAAACTCACTGAAGTTAACAATACTGGCAAATATCACACCCACATTGTCGTGGTTCTTGGAGTAGCTCTGTGTGACCTTTAGCTGCTCGGCCACATGGATGGGGATGATGTTGCGTAGCAGCCAGTCGGCCTGGTCTCTCATGTTCTGGATCTTGATGCGGTGTTGATCAGCCTCAACGTTGCCATGGTAATGCAGGCGGTGACTAACTTCAAATTCACGGTTAAGGAACAAGATAAGGAGGAGGACCAGGAAAAAGGCCACGCAGGCTTCTGTGCCCAGCAGGTCCTTTGGGGTTGGGTCTGCTGGACTTTCAGACATGACGATGGAGCTGTTACTGTAGCTGGTATTGCTTTTGACATCCGACCTGGTGGAGAGAGAGTGAGAGAGAGAAAGAGGGAAATGCAGGAAAATTTAAAAAATGGTCTTATTAGCAGCGTCTATTTCTATAAGTAATAACCGCAACTACAAAGAGGAACCTGTGATCTAAGTTTTTCATACATTACATATCACACAGTGGTTGTGTATATGTTATGACAATAGACCTTTGAATCTTGAATCTACAAAGGCTTTTGGCATACGTTTCTTGCACCCTACTACATTTACTACTCTTTTTAACAATCCTGCAGGTAACACACAAGCCCCATTTTCAGCAATTATCTACAAAAAACAAGTAAACTGACTGGTTACAAACTATGACATCAAGAATGCTAACAATAATATGTGTACTCACCACAAAAACAGACTCTTAGCAATGCTGGAAGAGATAAAACACAAATAGCAGTTATTAATGCTTTAAGTCTATGAAGAAATCCAGCAACCTATCTTTTCTTGAAAATAAAATCAGTCATCCAGTGTCCTTGTGTCACTGTTATTGACCACATAATTCAATTAGATCACATTTGTTAAATATGTAACTTCATTTCATTGTCTCTCTTCAGTATGTCATACCTGCAGGGGGAGCTGAATATCAAGGCAAGCATTGCTAGCCCCACCAAAGTTGCGAGAACTGAGCGCATCCAATAGCTGAGTTGGCAGAAGTTGCAGTACTGAATGATAGCTATGATGACAGCACAGCAGATGAACATGGTGAACTGGGGGAAATATGAAGCGCATCATTAGTCAAAGGATCCATTAAGATAAGCAAATACAATTCGCTGACAGATTTTTACAATTAAAAGACCTATGCTGATTATAATTAAGTCAGATGGACATTTTTAAGGCAGCCCTACAGGGAGGTGTATAAACAAATCCCACCTGAATTGAGAGATGCATGTCACAGGTAACATGGGAAAAGACGGCCACAGTGGGCAGGGACACCAGGACGGCTCCTATAAAGTGACGCGCTATCCATCCTGAGACCAGTCTCATCAGCATCCGAGTGCAGCTCAGCACAGTGTCCAGGTAGAAAGCCATTCTGAGGAAAAAAACAATGAACTCTTTTTTACCATAATAACAGGGTAAGGGTTACAGATGCCCGACAAAAATATGGCCACCTGATTTACATGGAAATTAATCCTAATATTGTGTGTCATGCCAAACATCTGGCCCAAAACGTGCAAAAAAACTCCAAAAAAAACCAAACCATTATTACCACCTTATAAAGTACTTACATATTAGTTCACATAACATGTTTAAAATGTGTGCAAAATGTCAAATGAACTATTTGTGAGCATTAACAGTAAAATACAAAACCAAAACAGTCAAAACTAGTGCTGTCACATTAGTCACATCAGATTTTCACTACACAATTTACATGGCAAAGAATAATTTCAGCACGGTTTCTATATCAAATTTGGTTGAAAAAAACAATCTTTGTTTGTTGAGCATGTTTTGCCAATTAAATACAATCTGGATATAGTTAGTTCATCTATTTCTGTATCAGCAGTCTAAAAAATAACAGTTTCTCAGCATCCTGTGAGTAATGGACATATCGTGTTACATTTGCTTCAGTAAGGTGCAGTTTTTCAGTGTTAAAGTTGCACAATTAGGAGCAAACTCTCCAATGTGGCGTAAAGAGCCCATTTCTATTTTGGGATTATGCCTTTAAGGAAATAAAATGCTAACACATTAAAACAGGAACAAATATTTGTAGGGTTATATTTAAATCTTGTTTTGGGGTAAGCAGGCTAATAACAAGCAGGCTGTATTTAGCAATGGGAGCACAGTTTAAAACCCACACTCTATATTGAGCATCTCACCGTATAGCAAACAGAAGAGCAACAGTCTCCAACAGGGTGGCTCCAGCTGTCAGAATGAGTGCTGGTGTGGACAAGCTCTGCTGGGTGACAAGCGGTCGAAGGAAACAGGCCAGTGAGAGAGCCAGAAAAACTAAACAGCAGAGCAGCATGTCCAGAAAAGAGCTGAATGTTGGACTGGCAAAAGTTTGCACCGGTGCTTGGGTTTCCACCTGATGAGGAAATAACAGACAAAATAAAAAATAGGAATTTTTTTTTTTTTTAGTATTTTAGAGAATATGGCTTCAGTTCCAAAATGAGAGTAGTGCATTACTGAAAAGTAGTCTCACCAAGGATCTGCAGCACAAATACATGATCCAATATTCATGATGCCTTGGAATTTCATTATCCACCAATCAACAATAACTGAATGACTTAAGTAAACCTCTACTGAAATCTATAACCATGTCAATGACCCAGATTCTAGAGACTAGACGCTGTAGCAACAGTTGCAGCCGCGACAGCCGAGATGCACTTCTGAGGTTACACCAGCAGAGGACATCACAACCTAATACAAAACTACTTTAAAGGTCCTGCAGTGATTTCTATTTGCCGCAGTCTTGACCAGTCTGGCCACAACACAGTGCTAATAGGCTTCCCAGACAACACACAGACTCCAGAAAAACACAAACACAGGTAACGCACCCAGGTAAAGACGGCAACAATAAAAAAAAATGCAGATTTTCATTGACAGTTGTCGAACACATATGCATGTCGACTCATTAAACATGCATGCATACAGGCACTATAATGTCATCAGCTCACACACCTCTTCCTGGTAGCTTATCCGGTAAGCGGACTCCAGGCTCCTCTCCAGGAAGGTGAGGCTGAGCTTGTTTATTGGGGGTCTATAGAAATAGTCCTTCATAAGGCTGTCAAGGAAAAACAAAAAGTAATTACAAGCTTAAAATTGGCCAAGATTGACATCTGATCAACTGTTATATTTAATGTCAGACATTAGTTTAATTTCTTTTGCTATGTATCCATCATTGGATCACTCTTACCTGTCCTCTTTAATAACGTCCACAAAGTGAGCATCGCTCCTCTCCCTGAAGTTCTTTGAGCGTAGAGGGATGAGCGCCGAGTGGTCCATGCCCATGGTTCCTCCACTCCACGTCTTCTTCTCCTTCTCCTGCAGCATCTCACACAGCGACGTCTGACTGTTGGTCAAGGCTTCCAGTTGCGGACCGAGCAGGCCGTTCAGAGCTTTGGGGCTGCGTCCTGCCGAAACCGCTGGGGAACACTTCAGATTTGTAATGTCCTAAAATGAGAAGGGGGGGGGGGGGGGCAACATCTGACTATTCAATGATTTGGTAATGGATTTATTTGAAAAAAGAGCAGCAATTAAATTAAGTAGTCTAAATATAAATTATAGAGCTAAAGAGTGCTTTAGTGACACCAATTTAAATGTGTCTGTGGCACACTTTATCTGGGACTCATTAAGTCCTATTTTTTTAATAAGATTTTCTATTAATCTTCTTTTTTTTAAAACTTTTTGCTGATGGGCATGAGACAGTGTAACCAGGCTGGTTCATGTACTACATAAAATGAAATATAACAGGTTGGAAATTTTAAAAAAGCATACATATAAAACCTATCAAAGGCTAACCTTGCTGCTGTTTGTCTTGTGGTCATCATGGCAGCCATTGTGCACTGCTCCTTCCTCCAGAACCTGATCTTCCACTGGTAATAGAACCACACTGCATGATATACAAGGGGACTGCATGGAGGTAGAGGTTGGAGGGGGGCATTATGGAGGGAGATGCAGCAGACGGAGAAAGAAGAAAGATAATTAATACATGGAGAGATAAATATTAAGTGAAGCATGTGGGCAGATAAAACGGTTAAAAAATGGCAAAGTTTGAGATTGAGAGTCAACTTGGGAGACGACAGAAAGAGAAACCGAGAGGAGATGAAGTCAAGATCAAGTTTTTTTTCATTCCACTCATCCTCTTTGAACTGAATGGAAAGTGTGTGTGTGTGTGTGTGTGTGTGTGTGTGTGTGTGTGTGTGTGTGTGTGTGTGTGTGTGTGTGTGTGTGTGTGTGTGTGTGTGTGTGTGTGTGTGTGTGAAAGTTCTGCTGTGCTATGAATGACCATGACACACACTACATAAAGTAAACACACAAAGAAAGCACACTGTGTACCAACGCCTAAGATCTTAAGATCTTAGCTCGTGTAATCCTTCAGCGTTAGCCCTGTCGGTATTTGTGCGAGAGCCACACTGGAAGATGAAAACCTTTAAGGGAATGAGTCATTCGTTGAAGCAGAAAGAAGGGAGAAGGGCATCCCACCTCCCTGCTTGAGGTTATTAGCATACCAAGGACCCCTGCTGGTTCTCCTGCAGGGGTCCCATCATCCTCTTCTTACTCTCCCGACACATGTATATGTCACCCCTTCCACCTGGCCGGCAAAGATCTAAAAGATCCATGCAGGTATCACGGGGTGCATGCGTACAGAAAAAGTAGGGTAATTCGGAAGGCATATTAGTGCAGGGTTTGAGGGTAATTATAACGGAATATTGGGCTGCAAAGTTTCGGTGTGTCAGTGACCTAGTGGTACGATTTGAAGCCAAATTACAAATCTAAGGAGGGCACAGTGAATGGAAATGTTCTGGATTGATGAGCAGAACATCAGAATGGGTCAGTTTTTATATAGACTACCTGCTGGGCAGCACAGTACTTTGAATTTCCTAATTAATAAGATCTTACTTTTAATCTAAATGTATTATTTATACATCTACGCTATGCTATTTTTAGTTTGTTTTCATGTCTGTTACTGGTATTCTATGTGATATCCAGCACTTTGAACTGCACTTATTGTATGAAAGGTGCTATACAAATAACGATTATTAATATTATTATTACTATTTTGTTCAAAATTGTGTGGAAAAACCATGTAATTAAATTTTAAAATGTGTTGCATTATCTTCACATTGTTTAAAAACTCCTTTTTCATTTCATCCACACAAAAGGAAGCTACTTGCATGCAAAAGATGAAAATATTTATTAAAGCCGATACACCCACATAAACAAAAGTACAGAGAGAGTGAAAATCAAAGAGGTTAGAGCAGAACATACCGCCCAGTGTTCTTCCTCAGGCTATATTGATGTGCAATGTGAAATCCTCCCCGGAAACATACCTTCTTTTTTTCAACAACATATAATTTTTCTCAGAGATAGTGTGCGCTCACCTTAGCACTATCTGGTGGCAAGATGCAGGCTGGAGGAGCTCCATCAGGTGTGTGTACCCTGCAATTGGGGCACTGAGGATCCACATGCTCATGCCCCACCAACCCCAACTGAGAACAGCTACAGAGAGAGTGAGGCTCCACCTTCCTGCTGGAGATCAGGTAGGTCTTCAGGCCTGAGAAGACAGAAACAGAGAGAAAGGATGTCACTGGAATTTGTTCTTACTTTCAGATCAAACTGGCCTGTTTCAGTCATCCCATGGTGTTGTTTTAGGATTCAACAAAGACTCAGTACAGGATGAATTCCCTCAGTGTAAAACATTAGCTGGTTCTCATATAGAAGTAGAATAAAGAGGTGGACAAGCAGAAAATAGGACACATACAGTACATGAGTCATATTTGCTTTCATAAGCACATACACAAAAGATGTGTGATGCTCTTGGAACGGGGTTTTGAATGATTTTCTCTCTCTAAGATTAGACAGATGAGCCAGAGAAGAAGTGGGAGAGCTGAAGAGACAATCACCACGACAACATAGCGAGGAAGACTTTCCGTGGAAGTCTCCCATAAACATTTCTTAATCTTCTTTCTAAGAAATTAAATAATGACTCTTCCACATGTGTTTCCTACAGGTGCAGTGTACGCATACATCTATGTGCAGAGTTCCTGCGTGTTGTGAGGGCCCCATGACGGTGAGAGAGTAACAGTTGGAGACATAACAGGCCAGGGTCAAATATTTGAACACCTGCGTCCTCCCACTTCTATCAACATGTTATCATTTCTATCAGTCCTACTAGTGTGTGCACGTGTATGTGGGTGAGTGTTGTGCCACATAATCTAACTGTCAGTGGACCTTCAGCTCCTGGCTCTAAGCATTGTCTGTCCTAAGTACTCTAGACAGGCCTGCCACTGCCTCGCCTCTGCTGAACCACCCTGGGGCTGCACTGTGACACACTCACAGAGACCACACATGAGTAACACAAGTGCACACAATCTTATTTGCAATGATACACATGCACGCAAATAAAGTTCCGGAAACAATTAAGAGACCATTCCACATTTTTCTTAAATCTTTATCTCTACATGTATGGCAGCCATTCCAGTGTCTGTTGTCAGTGTTGTCAGTAGTTTATAGAATACAATACCAAACAATAAAAACTCAAAGACATACTTACAAATAGTAAAACCAGAAAAACTGATAATGCTGCAGTGGTCTCTTAATTTTTTCCGGAGCTGTATATACAAACACTGAGATAAGTAGCTCAAGAAGCAGAAGCAAAAACATCCCCTCCAACCACCTACACACAGAGAGAGCCGAGCGGCGGAATAGATGGACGGCTCTGCTGTAGCCCGATCAATAGCCAGGTGGAGGAATATTCAGCGGAAGGGAAATGAAGGTGGTAACAAAGAACTAATTCCCTGCACCACTGATGCAGAATGACACAGCAGTGAGAAGAGGCATCAGGAAACTGTGGGGAGTGTTGAATGCCTGTAAAGATGTGTGTGTTTGCCAAAGACAGATGCACAGACACACACAATGCACACACATGGCTTTGACTGATTTCATTAGTTTGCTAATCAAATCTTTCCCTGCCTCCCACAGGGATATCTTCTGGCAGGTCAACAGGGTGGCTTTTAACCCTCTATTTTCTTCTTATCTCTTTACCTCAACAGTGTTTTCTCTTTACCGCATGTTTTATATCTTGAAATGATGTACGCAGTAACAAAAATGTCAAAGGGGGGTGTCTAATTTCTTCTCTTTTCTATCACTGGGTTCTTACATCCGAGCCAGGGGAAGACATGTCCTTTCTAGGGCTGAAACACACAGAACTACCACAGTCTGTGAGTCACACAGTATAATTTATTAATACATTTCAAGTTAGACTTAATGCAAATCCTATATATGCTATTAAAGCAATAGTGCCAGCTGAGTCATACCAAATCTGCATTAGTCGGGGGTGAGAGCCGAATCCAGCCAAACAAAAAATCACTGAACCAGCCTTTATTTTAATGTTACAGCTTATTAAAAGATAATGAGGTATTTCAAGCCAGATAATGTGCGCAGCGACACATTACTAGGGGAACATGGTGAAAGGCAGTAACAGCAAATAACAATTGGTAGTGGATGAAACAATTACTAGCCAGAAAGACACACACTTAATATAAAAATATAATTACAAACTGGTTGCCAGACATGAATACAAAGTAGAAACAAGTTAGAACACAACAGTAATGTAAAAAGGGGTCGAAACAAAAACAAAAAAACTAAGGAATGTGACAGGAAATCAGCTGCACTCGTCTTCATCGCGTTATGCTTTACAAATGATGCTGGGTTGATGTCAGACACTTTCAGAAAAGAACAGATCACCATGGTTAATATTTACAGAAAGAATCCATAGTGATTCCTTTAAGAGATTAATAAGATTGATCACCTCTTGTGGTCAGACTCCTGACAGCCAGAGAAAAGCATAATAAATCGACCACAGGGTCTTGGAAAGGTTGATGGCATTTTATCTGTGTGTGTTTGTATGAGAGGTAACGTGAGTTCAAGTGCCTGCAGATGTTTGCGCTGGTTCTTCAACATTCTGGAAGAAACTCTACACGATCCAATTTAGTGACAGATGAAAGTGCAATGTTGTCTCGCTGTAATATGTGGCTGTGATAAAATGTCCGGACCTGCAGCTGTTGTCCGATATCATCAGAATACAACTGTGCTCTAAAGGCGTTGTGGGTTAGGAAACCTCAGCTGAGTGTGTGTGTTTCTGACTATCCATTTCAGTCTCTGCACGTCCGCTTGATGATCTTGGATACAGGTTGTGTGTTTGCCTCGTGTCCTCTCTGATGACCCTGGGCTAATTCAATAGCATAACAATAAATTGAAGCCTATAGACATTATGGAAATTGAAGCATACTGTCTCGTGCGATGAGCTGACGGGGAACAGTGGGTAACCTTTCCCCTTGAGAGCCCAGTCACATTATCTCCCTCTCCAAGCCCTTTTGTTCAGGACAGAGGAAAGTGACATGAGAAAAGCATTTTGCAACCAAATAACACCATCCCCTCCGCCTTTCCCTTTCTCTCGCCACTTCATAACACGTCCACTCTCTTGTGGGATAATAGCTGTCCGTCCATGAACACCTCTTTGAATGAAGAGGAGCACAGTGCAGAGGCTACTTGTGCCATAAAAAAAAGTTGTATGAAACGCATCATTTGTTACTGCAATGGTCATTTCAAATCCTGCCAGCAAAATCGGTCATCAGCCTTCAAAATGGAAAGGACAATTAGCTGGAATACTTGTGTAATGGACACTTGTTTTGTAAGATAACAGTGACTTTATTCTTTGACCACCAAATTCTAAAGAAATTCCCTCAATGCAGTCCTGAGATATCATGCTTACGAAAATGAGTACAACTGGGACAACCTGAAAACATAAGCACTCCTCAGCTATTGCAAGTGTGGAGGCATAAACATCATTTAATTTTTACTTTGGATACACAACAAAACAAGAGATTTTGGCAAGAGATGCATGGATGCTACAGGTACAGTAGCTATAAATATTTAACTGTTTGGTAATTTATCTCAAAGTCAATCCTTTGCTTTCAAATTCCATTTACAACCAAAGAGGGACTGAGCACTGCTGTCCCAGGGAGCTTTACTAAAAGCAGCAAAACACGGAGGGCAACAGAGAGGGGAAGAAGAGTTGGCAGATATACTTGGATCAGCACACAAACAAACAAACAAACAAACAAACACACACATATCATGTGCCTTATCTTCTGATAATGACAGGTTTGCCTTCCAGGGCCAGGTACGGGAGCAGGAGGGCAGTGGAGCAGATGGTGCAGAGAAACTAGCATGTTAGGCAGGGCAGCTCTGTATGCCAGCTGGCACTGCCGGCCAGCAGCCACCACCGTCTCTCTCCACGGCATCCCTTTCCTGGGATATACTGTACATCCTGTCCCTGTCAGGGGGGTTGAAGAGGGCAGGAGGAACAGAAGGAAACCTGTCCTGTGTGAAAGGCTTAAACAGAAAGACTTTATTACTGCACGCAAAAACCAGTCAGAGCTGGTTGATGTGGCCAGGGAAAGAGAAGTTTGGGGCTCTCTGCTGGAGCTGTTACCTCAGCGACCCTGACGGAAAAGCGGGAGAAGATGGAAGGATGGATGGTTCACAAAAAGATAGTATGGATTGCAGAGATCTTGGTTAATATTCGAGCTGAAGAAAGAAGAGGCTAGAATGAGTCGTTTGGTAGAGGTGGTGAGTTTTTTTTCAACAAGTGCTGACTAACAGTGATCCCATTCAGTCAGAAATCATGAAAGACACATACATTTTTCATAAGAGATTGCCAAGGGACTCGCACTGTCATTTCTGATAGTGAAGGTGAAGCAGGGTTTTGTGTCTCCTGAGCCGTGAACAGGTGTGAGGTCTTTTCTTCACTTTGTATCAGCTACTCCCTTATGCTGAGCCCAGGTTACTTCTAAGGCATTGAAGGGCATGTAAGAAAATGAGCAGACATATTCACAGTGTTAAATTAGGGCAGTGTCTCCTCTCTCAGACAATGTCAAGCAGGGCCGTCTGACTGTCTCATGAATAATACAGAGACACGATCTCACACTACAGCCAATTACAAGTGCTATGATTAAAAATGTTGATTTTTTAAATATATAATATTATGTGCTTTTTCAAGGGGTTCTCAAATATTTTGGGTTGGGAAGCACTGCAGTAAAGCTAGCCTCTGCATGGGAGACTGTTGTGTAAGGTATCAAACTGAGCCTAATTCTGTAAGAAGTCAAGTAACATTTTTAGCAAAACTTGTATCCAACTGTGTAATAGACTGGACAAAGTCGGGGCTAGGTACACGTCAAACTCACTGAAGTGCAGCTAAACCAATACAGTTTTTTTTCACAAATATCCCAGATAACTCGCAGTGAGTTCTCAGCACGAGTTATATAAGCCGTAAATAAACTGCAAGGCTTGCTCACCACCTGGGCTGTTTCAGTTTGGGACAAAACACTTTTCTTGTGAACTGTGAATTTCATTACAGCACTTCTCTACTCACACAAAGGCACTCTGTAACGGAACAACAAGCCACACACAAGCCTCTCTTTCCGTTGCAATCAACAAAATATGTCAATATCCTTCCCCTCTCTCTGTCCCTCAATGCTGTAAACAGGGGTGGCACCGAAACAAAAGTTGTATCTTTGGCTGCAGTTTTTTTTCCTGGCGGCAATCCGGCCCCATTGGGGCTCACTCCAAACGAGAATAGAAACACTTGACATCCCTCCAAAGTCTTAAACTCTCGCCTGGCTGCGTCTGTCTTGCATATACTCTGCACTACTTCTGAATTTTGAGTCTTCGATCTTTCTATCCTTGACAGTTCCAGGCTGTTATGGTTTGTTGGCAGAACAATAGACAGGCCCCCCCGCCCCCTTGCTCAGTGGCCTGTATTTTCTCCCTCTTTTGTCAACCTCACTGTAGCTCATTTGCTACTTTCTCTTGCCATCCCTGTTCTTCTGATTCCACTGAGATACCCGTTGTCCTCATCACCATCACGTTAATGGCTCCTCTCTGCAAAGAATAGCTACTGCTGACGTCATCCCGAAAGCTCAAATTCACTTTCCATCTCATCATCCTCTCCTCCGTCAAACCCTGCTCCCCTGCAACCTCATCCGAATGCTAATGCTTCCACAAGCTTTAGATTTCTCTGATAATGGCGACCATAGGCTGCTTATGCTTTCAGCATCTGTCAATTTCACTTGTTTCCTGCTCAAACGGTTTCAAAGATTTTCTTGGGTCAGTCATTTTCTATTTAATAATGATCTGCCTTACAATGTCTTATTAACAGAAACACAAACACTCTCATTCAATCTTTAATTTGTTTTCAGTCAACTAAAGAATAAGAGATAACCACTTTCCATGAGAACAATAGGTTGACCCAGCCCTTAACCTTTTTAGGAGTGGGGATTTTATCTGAAGAAAATTGCAAATTAGCACATAAAATGAGCAATTTCAAATGACTTGAAAAAAGCAAAAAGACAGTCTTGCTTCTCACTCAACTGTAATTCAATCACATTCTGAATGACTACAACCCATTAATTTAACCCTGACCGAGTTTGTGGGTCTGGACAAATTATCTAAGCTAACAAACAACACAGAAAATATATCCCTCCCTCATATACCTCACCTCTCATCTTACTCTGCTCTTACACCACAGACATTAAAACAAAATGGCACATTCAATGGATAAGCTGAAAAAAAAACATGCAGGATCTTCTGCTGAGCACTGCATTATTCCCCGAGGACTCTTTATCTAAAGAAGGCCAACGATACAGAAGGATTAAATGAGGTTGCTTACTACAAGTTCAGCTTCTACCACAGAAACCTCTGAATCATACTCTGCTTAAGACAGTAATATGGGCTTAAGTAAACTGAGGTATCATGGCATAGCACATGCAGCATTCATAGCCCATGACATAAAATCTTGTTTGTTTTTTTGGATGAGCAGGAGCTTTACATTTGAAATTAATTAATTATTCATTATAATAATGTTTACATTAAATTGTATGCTTATTTGCACTTGTTCTGGGCCCTGAGTTCCTCATTTCCTTCCACCCTCACGTATGACATGTTCTGGAATGACAAGAAATTATGACTTTACTTAACTTGTAAATGCGTTAAGGCTCATGATTAATATGGTAAGATCATTTTTAAATCATTGCATTAAAAAGTAGAGAACCCTTTGATTTCCCTTACCAGTATTTCATGCATTTCTTTATTATAACTGCCCGCGTGTATTTGTTTAATCTCCCGCCAAAATACAAATAATTCCTAGCCTTTTAAACTTTTGCCTAACCATAATTAATCAAGACTGTAATTGTTGTTTATTACAATTACATTATTTTAATTGATTGACATGATGCTGTATTCAGAAATTAGTTAATCTACTCTATTCACTTTTATTAATTGTTGTTGTTTAAAGTATGTTACTTCGCTAAACAGACCAGGCGTAGGTTACATCCCATGACAATTATGAAGATGCCCACAGCCTCACAGGTTGGTGTTACGGAAAACAGAGTAAGATAACTTTCCTGCTTCAGCTTCCACTATTATCCCCCGACAATTTTACTGCTAATTCCTCCTCTGTGAGTGCATCCACTCACTTGTTTATAGGGCCGCCCATCAGGGGACAGCGAGGCAGTAAGGAGAAGTGACACAAAAAGAGATTGAAAGTGATAAAAGGATGGGGGATGACCTCTGCTGGGAATATATCACTTAGCGCACACACATAGCATGTCAGCAAGGGCTTTTAGGAGTGACAGCATGGGGATTCCTTGAGTTATAAAGTGGATGCAGCTGGAGCTTAGCCTAAGGCAGAGATGGTGTTCCACCCAATGAGGAACCAACCACACCTACACTGATAATACCTTATAGCAGATATATCAGTAGTGATGCCAGCCAGTAAGTTTCAGTAGAGAAAAGCCAGATTAGGCAGGATATTTTTGAAGTAATGTGGAAATGTTGTCACCAGAAAGAATGTCCTAACCAGTACAATACATTTGTCAATCTTTTAAAACAAAATTAAATGATCCTTACCAAACATTTATTTATGTTGTGTTAAGGGCTGTGGTGGCAAAGTTCATAGGGACTTGGCTTGGGAACTGGAAGGTCACAAGTTTAAATACCGCAAAGACCAAGTGCTATCGAGGTGTCCCTGAGCAAGGCACCGTTCCCTGCTCCCCAGGCGCCGTACATATGGCAGCCGACTGCTCCTAACAATAGGATGGGTTGAATCCAAAGATGTAAATTTCTCCTCTGTGGGACGATTAAGATTAAGAGTTCCTTCTTCTTAAAGCTAAAAATATATTTTTCCAATACAATATTGCAGCTTTCAGTCAAGCTATAGCTGTAGATGGGCAGAGGTACAGCTAAAGAAAAGATCACAGAAGCATTAATAGGAGAAATAGAGGAAAAAAAGGTCGGAAGTGAGCCAAACAAAATGATTCAATATATAAGTGTCTTGCTGTACTGAATAAAAAACAGTAGAGAGGGTGTGCAGGAAATTCTGAAATACAGCTTCCTCATTCTAACAGCTGGTCTAAGACACCCTAAACTTCATTTTACAGACTGTAGTGCCATTAATAAAATACTTATGCCTGCAGCATTAACAGACAAGAATATAGGCTACTAAAATAATCCACACTTTTACTGTGCAGTGCACCAAAAAGCACGCACAAACAAGCATAGTCAATCTGTGCACACTGAGTGCAGTAGCGGGCTTTAGGGCGGGCTCCCTGTCAACTTCCCTCATTCATATTTCACACACCCCCCCCCCCCCACACACACACACACAGTCAGGCTGTGCAACACGTCACTGCAGCCAACAAACACAGATAGAGTGCATGTTTGGGTGTTAGCATTTAGTGAACTTGAATGTTAAATGCTAAGTAATTGGTGTGTGTGTGTGTATGTGTGTGTGTGTGTGTGTGTGTGTGTGTGTGTGTGTGTGTGTGTGTGTGTGTGTGTGTGTGTGTGTGTGTGTGTGTGTGTGTGTGTGTGTGTGTGTGTGTGTGTGTGTACACACACATGGATGGAGAGATAAATATTAAGTGAAGCATGTGGGCAGAGAAAACGGTTAAAAAATGGCAAAGTTTGAGATTGAGAGTCAACTTGGGAGACGACAGAAAGAGAAACCGAGAGGAGATGAAGTCAAGATCAAGTTTTTTTTCATTCCACTCATCCTCTTTGAACTGAATGGAAAGTGTGTGTGTGTGTGTGTGTGTCCCCTAAAGCCTGAGCTTCAACTTTCGATGTCAGTAAAGGCTAGTGTGTGTCTGTTAGGAGTGCTAGCATTTTCTATACCCCTTATAACAAAGTAGAAAAGCTTAGGATGCATCAATGACTCATGATAGCAATTTATCACCTGAGCACCTGCATGGCAGTGAGCAGGGTAATCTTAGCGCCGCATGCAGTACAGTAAGACGGCAACATCATGAAAAAAACACATTCCTTTCACTGGATCAAGGTTAACACATCTTTGAGGGACATAATGTGAGCAATGTGTAGCTGTGTAGGTGTCCTTTGGAGCTGCAGCAGAGTGTTTTTACATGTCCGGCCTATTCTCACGGGGCTCACGCAAAAGTAGGCCTTCGCTTGGCTTCTACTTCAATGTGAAAGCCAAAGCTTCAGCTGAATAAAGTAATTGTGGCTCTCTTCTTCCAGTCAGAGCGCCATGCCTTCCATCTAAAAAGAGCCTCCAGTTATCAGCTGACCCACGCCCCTTTCAAATGCTTGTTGCCATGGCAATTAGCCTTAGCGGGACCAAGGTGCAGAGCTGGGGTAAGTGTGTGTGTGTGTGTGTGTGTGTGTGTGTGTGTGTGTGTGTGTGTGTGTGTGTGTGTGTGTGTGTGTGTGTGTGTGTGTGTGTGTGTGTGTGTGTGTGTGTGTGTGTGTGTGTGTGTAAGTGTGTTTTCCCATGTGTTTAGCTGTGGCTAGTGTTATGAGTGTGAGCTAGGTGGAACTACACAATGGTGCTAGACAAGATGAACCAAAAGGTGCAACTATATATATTTTTCTATCTCACTCTTTTTTTTTGAGTCTGCAGGAGAGTGTGTTATGTTTGCATGAGGATCGACAAGCAACATCTTTTCAGCACATTTGCATATGTGAAAACTACTACAATATATACCAGAATGGTTTGCTGTATGCTATCAGAATCAGAATACCTTTATTCATCCGACAGAGGGAAATTTACATTGTTACAGCAAAAGTGAAGATATAGAAAAAAACTAAAGAAAACAAAAAAACACTATAAGATAAAAGGGCATTCACAAAAATAAATTAATTAAAAGTGACTTTAGTATTTTCTACTAATCTACAATTGCACATAAGTGTTATTGCACAACAGTGGTGACATAGTTTTGTTTGTTATATTATTGCACTATGAAGCAGAAAGCGGCATAAAGATTATTCTACAAACTCAGATTAAAGCACCTGATATCTTTGATACTGTGCACAGGATTTTTAAGGCAGAGTCAAATTTACTGGTTTTTATTTATGTCTGTATGCCTCTTCTATTCTGGAGCAGGATAAATATTGTAAATCCAAATACTAGAAAAAACCAAGTAAACACTTTGAAATGTGATTATAAAAGAAACCCACAATTAAGACATTATTGTATAGATCAACATCCATGATCCACTACTTATGATTGGTCTGTGATATGAGCGGATTATACAAGTAAATATCTGCCACATGACCAAGGCATGTTTTTTGACAACACTTTCTAATACAGCCTCCGACGTACGGAGTAGTTAGAGTTAGAACTAGATTATATAAACCAGTTAAACAAAAATAAATTGTACATGTATTCTAAAGGAAAAGGAGGAAAGGAATCCAAAACCCAAATATACCTAATGTACTACACCATAAAATAACAGAAAGTAGAAAATCTCACGTGACGGGAGATGAAACCACAGAATGTTCTGTGGTTTTTTCCTGATAAATGACCGAAAATAATTTATTATCAAAAAAGTTAGCAATTAATTTGTTGTTGACATCTTTTGAGTTAGTATTCTGAAGGCTCAGCCATGTCAGCTGCTTTCTGTGTTGCACCTCATCAGAAAGACAGTAGTGGCACTGATATCTGTCTCTCTCATCCATCTCGCCCTGGGTCATTTCTGTCAGAGTAGATAAAGGCAAGACACCCTACCATTGAGGCAATCCGATAGCTGTCCCGTGTAGGGGTATTGAGAGGTGCTGGGTCTCCTGACAGGATTTAGTGAAGCAAAACAGCAAAACATAGATGATAAGAGGGATACTTCAACAATATCAGTTCAAAAGAAAGCTCACTGAGCAAGGCGGTAAGATTATTTGCCAAAGAAATATGCTTATTGCTTTTTCTCCTCCAGAAAACTACAGCACCTGAGTGAAATCTATTAATGCTGCTGGGCTAAAGCAGCTTGCAATACCCTTGCTGCACAGTCCTCCTGAACAAGTGCAGGTATTCCAATCCTGCTGAGTAACAGCGTGACACAGCAGATAACCTTAAATGACTGCAGCTATAAAATCCATCTAATCACAACAGCGTAGACCTTCACTAACCTTGCCACAATGGCTGCACGTTTGCAGAGCATGACAAGGGATCCTGGAGCTCTGCAGATCTGCTTAGTATGATGAGGCCGAAGATGATAAATGATGAGAATGCGTTGCTGCAGGCTACAGTGCCTTGCTGTGCTGAACTAAAATGTGCAGTACAGGGCAATACAACACAGTGTGATGTATTATGCCTCCCAACAGAGCTGTACTTTACCATGCAGAGTCAGGGTGTTTTAGGCAGGACCAGGTCACTGCAATATAATATAGCAGCTTAGAGTCCCCCTGGAAGTCTGTGCCCCTTGTGGCCTCTGAACAGCAGCGTTCCCCTCTCAGACTTCAGTTGAAAGGGCAGCTAGAGAACGCAGTGTGCTGTGTAATAGTAATCCCATGATCTATTTACCATCGGTTTCATAAATCATCCTAACAGCTGCCTTCACAGCCTAAGCATACTCTTGCTCTATGTCTGCCCCTCCTTACCCCCTCCTTGTAGTAAGCCACTCCACTTCACCATCGACTCCCCCTGTCTCTCTACAATAGGGCTAAATGCTATTAAATTGGACTCAAGAGTCTAGGCAAAAATTATGCCAGGTTTTTGTTTGTTTGTGGCGGAGGGAGAAGACAGCTGTGTATATATTAGGGTGAAAAAGCCAAACCGTTTAACTTTTGTCCAGTACAGCAGTGTGCAGATTGACAGCATACAAACACGTACACACACACACAAAGCAATTTCGGTGTGAAATCCTGAGGCTTACATTTACACCACCTCCTTTTTTCTGGTTGGGGTTCACACTTGAGCTCAATGCTGAGGTCCAGTTACATGGAGGCTTAATGTAATGGTGGTTTAGGAAAGATGCTGCAGTGCTACTTTTTAGTGCCACCAAACATCGGACATAAACTGAGTCTCAGACGACACGATAGGACCACCGTTAAGGGCAGTTTTACTTCCTCTGTCAAGTTCTGTTATGACTTCATTTCTTCATCCCTACTACCTTTAACTGTTACATCTAAATGCCAGATTAATTGTTTTTGAAGGTCACAGATAGCATCTTTTATACGTAGTAAACTCTCAACAGAGCCTCAGGTACTGTTGAATTAGCATTCCAGTGGTAAAGGAAGGGATTTCTTAGTGTGCATGTGAGTCTCCCAAAAGCACAAATGCTAATGCAGCACATGAAATAATAGGGCCATATTCATCACATGGACAATTTGCAACTCTCTGTGCATGAATCATGATGTAGCTAATCAATCATTGTTGTAAAGACTTGAAGGTGGACAAGGAATCTGGACAATTTAATATTGTGGTTTAAAACACACATTATCTTCTGTTTTATCATCAGAATAATCCCTGGACTTGGTTAATTCTCTTTGATGTCCACATTACATGAAAACATCTCTTGTTGCCTCAAGATAAATGGACATAGCCATGACAGCCTCAATTTGCTGGGATGTAAACGGTTGACTGGCAGTCGGCTGGTGTATTGTGGGTTGGGATAACATTAGACCTTATGATGATAAAGAATAACTAACGTTAATCACTTTAACCAAGGGGATGACTCAGTCTTGCTTAATTAGGATTTTCTGGAAGGGCAAACAGCAGTTCGGGAAGTGATATACAATATCCATTACTCACAGCTTTGCTCAGCCGTGAGGTTAGAAAAGGTCAAGCTCACGATTTCAAATGGTATCTGAGAACATGTCGTCCCTTCAGGCAGCAATTTTCTGGGAAACCAGTGCATAAAAAAGAGCTGTCAGAAGCTTAAATTATTGATCATTTTCATAGGATCGTCAAAGTGTTGCTGTTGCTATCAAGCGAGTTACAGCAACAGCCTGGAAGATTCACAGCAGGAGCGAAGATGCATAAACAGGAAGACTTGAAATCATGAAGAGTCTTTTAATCCTGCATAACTGATTTTGTTTGCAGACTCGGGGCAGAGAAAAGAAGTTGTGAACACAGCAATGACATATTTTCCCTCCGCAATGACGGAGCATTTGCATTCATGTGGAGATGTGGATTAAATATTCTCTCACTTTTATATCTGCAGCACCTGAGGGAAGTATGTGACTGTTGAGCTGCTTTTTGTTCCTCTGTGTTTACCAGCAGCCAGCTAACAGGGCCTGCTGTTTGGTGAGCAGGTAGTGTACAGTTTGTTTTTTTTCTCACTTTTTCGCTGAAGGCAGTTGCCTGTAGCAGCCAAAAACCAGCCTGTCAGAGATGTGAAAGAGAGCCATATGGCGGCAAATTAGAGCCAAAATTGTAATGTTGGGGATGACGGATAAAACTAACTATAAAAAGGTCTGTAAAGCAGATTCAGTTTTAAATGAGTCACTACAAGATTTCCTTTCACAATGTTTTCATACTTTCATTCAATACATTGTTGTTATTGAAATATAAAATCAAGCAGATTATTATGTGCCACTAAGTCACTGAAGCATGGAAGTCGAGATACAGAAGCAGCTGTTGTAAGAGTGTACCTCCACTGCAACACATTAAAACAATAATTGCTGATGACTCTTATAATAACATTTCCTCTCATCTAATTGTAACACACACAACCCTTCGGCAACATGAGCATACAAACAATTTCATTTTTCCCTGGACACAGAAGCAGCTTGAACCGTCTCTGGCTCTGTGGTGATTCTGTCGGCAGCAGAAAGATAATAGGGCGACACCGACAGACTCCTCGGAAGATGCAATCATTCTGAATTAAGCACAAAAGGAAGTACATAAACAGGAACTTTCCAGGGAAATGGATCCAAATATAGCTCCCCATTTCCAGTAGGGGAAAACGTACAACAACAGCATGTACAGCACCTTATAGCCACACAAAAACAGCCGTGCACAGAAGGGCTTGTTCAGACCTCAGTGTATCCTTCAAACAAGATGTGTTGTAGTTTAAGAAGGGCAACGACATATTCTTCCATTCAGCAGATTAACTGCAAAGGCAAAAACGTTGCCTATATTTTTTATGCCATCATTTAAAATGATCTATCAAGTAAAAAGGACAAATATTTACAGGTTCTAGCTTTTAAAAAGCCTTGTTTTGTTTTTTTCCTATACCTTTAAACACATTAGCTTTGCCTTTGAAAAAATGTAGGCACTGCTATATGACGTTCTATAGACTAAACAATTAATATATTAATACAAAAATTACAAATGAAAATGAATTGTCGATGAAAATAATCATTAGTTAGAGCCTTCAAAACAATCTGACATGTCGTCAAACTTTCTTACTTAACCTATTACACCAGCTATCACACAGCTGGATGTAAACCAAGCCACAAAATCTCCATTTGTTTCTATAACCACAGACCACGGATCCGTCCTCGGGAGCGAACAGGATGCAGCTGCAACATCTTACCGACCACACGTGGCTGAACCCTAAGTAAACCTGTGCTACAGTGAGCCACTAATATCTTATGATAACAGTGGGAAGCTGTAAATAAGAAAGCAAACAGGGTTACACAAAAAACTATAGTTCAACTGTCAAACCGTTCTGAAAACTGCCGAAAGTAATACATCACAATGACTCTAAAAGACAACCGCACAACAATCAGTGCCTGGGTCAAAGCCTGGCTTCAATGGTGATTAACACAGACTGCTCCAGACAGGGATTTTATAACACTGGAGCACAACTCTCTCCTGACAGCCAGCATTCTCACTGGCAGAGCACATTTAGAGGAGAAGGATAAATCTCAGGAGGGGAACTCAATACATGATTGAGGCAAGAAAGGAGTCTAGGAGAAAGGGTAGAAGGAGGGGGAGGCGAGGTGAGGTGATAACAATGTGAGTAACACATTTATCTTCACACATAAAAAAGTGGACAAGAGCAAGAGAGGTAGTCACTCATTAATCTAACAGATGAGGGGAAAATGCATGCCAATAAATCACGCCTGCTGGCTAGTAAACAAAAGGCCCCTCTGCTCCATCTTTCCCCTTGTCATGCAATTGCACTGGGCAAAATCAGACATGCAGCCTCCAACCTCCAAGGAACAAATGTGAATATATAAAAAAACTGAAATGCTAATTCAAAACAGCAGCATCTGCGCGCCCATATTCAGACACTTTTACTTCTACTATAGCTGATAATGGATCAGCAAGCATTGCATGATGAAAAGAGCCATTAGGCCAACATTCAGGGGCGATTTGCATAAATGTATCAAATAAAAGCTGCAAGCAGTTTAGAGACAAGGGAAAGGAAAGACATGTTAGAGGGGCTGAAAATACCGCTGCAGGAAAATCTCTATTTGAGAAGGCAACAGTTGCATTACGTTGTAAAGCATTTCCTGGAGTTCAGAGGGAGGTTAGAACCACAGGACACGTTTAGGACGTCTGGAAGGCAATGTAATTGAACAGGAGAACAGAGAGAGAGCAGAGACAGGGTGGTGTGGAAGGAAGATGGCGTCTGTTGATGATACAGTCACATAATACTAACACCACAGAGGGCACTTGTATTAGACTCAAATCCTTGCCAGACCATCTGCGCCGGGTACATGATGCTATTACCAAGTGTCGACCTTGACTATTCAAGCAAAAGCTCCCTTTCCACTGTTCTGATCCACCTGGAGGGGGTGAAATGCAGATATGCTGTCATAGGTAGACGCATTATCTCTAGGGATGGCACTACAGGACATTAACTTAAGCTCCCTAAAATGCAGATAAATCATTGTGAGCTGATGGGGGAATACATGCAGCCATAAGTGTCACTGTTTAAGCTATTTTGTAGCAACTGCTGCTGACCTTTGAAGTCTATTATTCTTGTTAGGAATTCAACAAAGACAGTCTGCCCTTTTAATAGTGTAAGCTAAAATAAATCCAAGGATAAAAGAACACAGAAAAGCAAAACAGCTAAATGTACTGAACTTAGTACTAAGAGTAATTTAATGCAATATTTTCACAAGAGCACCTACCTTTGAGCTGGTCAGACACAACACTCTGTCCTATTCTCTCAATGACTTGTCCATCTTCATGCTGGTAGCGGTCATCCAGGAAGTTGGCGGTGGCCTCTGATAGGTGGACCTTCCCAGCCACTCCCAGCTGCTCCATTAGGTTGGCCAGGTTGACGTCATTTGACCAAACATCAAACTTGAAGCGCTTCATGCCCAGGATACCACAGAGCACAGTGCCGGTGTGGACACCCACTCTCATGTTGACCATCTCTCTCTTCTCCTGGCAGAACTGTTCAATAGCCTGAATCATGCCCAGGCCCATCTCTACGCAGCAATAGGCATGGTCTGGTCTGGGTTCAGGGACAACCAGCCACGCAGTAGTAACAGTCTCCTAAAGTACTGATTTTTTCACAGCCAGTGAGCTCACAAAGTCGGTCAAAACGTCCGAATAAGTCATTTAGAAGCCCAACAAGGGCATGAGCAGATTTATTTGCTGACATCTTGGTGAAGCCAACAATGTCTGCAAAGAGGATGCTGACAGGCTCCATCCGTTTCATGTTAAAGGGTCTGAAGATGATCTGGCCACGAGGGATGGAGGTTTTCTTGCGTTTATTGTTTTTAGGGCTGGAGATGACAGCAGCCGCACCGCTCGTGGAGTATCGTTTAACAGAACTGTCACCTATCTCCTCGTCACCCTGCTTCATGAGTTCATCAGCCACGATTCTGGGCATGACAGAGTGGATCATTCGCTCTTTCAAGGCTTTCTCCACCTCCAGATCTTTGCCATGCATGATAGCTTGTCCCACCTTAAGGAAGGTGCTTCGCGAACGTACCTCGGACATAATGAACAGGTGGATGCCAATGGCGTGGGCACAGAGGTGGAGCAGAGCTTTGGCTGGGCCAAGCCAACATAGTGTATCCCAGTCTGACAGAGAGGCGAGGCTCCAGTTATCCCCTGCCTGCGTCAGATGCAACCAGCTCAAACTCTCAAAAAAGAAGGAGTAGAGAAACCCGAGCATGATAGAAGCATAGAGGCGAACATGGAGAACACTATAGAGCAACAGAAGAACCTCAATACAGAGGGAGAAGGTGCCTACAGGAGAAATACAGGGGGACCAGGAGCTACCTCCTAGAAGCTTGTCATATGACAGGTTGTATGTGGGGCCCATGCCACTGAATTCTTCCACATCAAGTGCAGGTGTGGGAGTCTCTGTATCTCTGAAACTTGATGTCTGGATCTGGGGGGCCAGGGTTAGGGTGAAGGTTACAATGATGAGCAGCAGAGATGCTTGGTTGTAGCAGCGAGAGTAAAGCTTAGTAAACGTTAAGAGAAAGAGAAGGAGGCAGAAGAGGAGGAAAGACGCGGTGGGAAGTAGAAAGGCATGCCTGTCACAGCGGGAAGGGTTTGCAGCAAAATACAGTCCCCAGAGGAGGGCGGCGGCCACCAGGTAAAACAGCACATATCGGAAGCGCCGCCGGGTCTGAGGGAAACATCGTTCTCTACAGGCTTCTTCCAGGATCGAAGAGTCAAATTTAGGGTCCCAGAAATGACCGGCAGATCTCTCAAAAAGCTGAGGCATCTTCTTCTGTGAGCGAAAGCTCTTCACCATTGGCCTCTTGACTCCAGACTCTCCAGAACTGCAGCTGGATGAAATGCTGTACTTGCAATGCTTGGATCCCCCCATGAAGCCTCCTCCAATTGAACCTAGCGGCCCGCCTCCATGCTTGTGTTTGACACTACTGCCAATCCTAACTGAGACGCCTCCATCTCCACTTGAGTCACAGCTCACTTCTGTGTTGCGAGGCAGCAATTGTTGATGTTGGGGGGATGCCATGTTGCTTTTTAATCTATCCAAATGTATCCATGTAGAAGGACAGTTATTTCACAGGGACAGTTATTTCACAGCTGAAGTTGATGAAAAATTAAAGCTTGGTGTGAGGCGGCAGTATAACAACTAGGGCAATGATTGTTTAATCTTAAAAGTAAAAAAAAAAACTCTCAGAAAAAAAGTTCCACTCAGTTAGCAGTGTAGTGGGTGTAGAAACACCAGCAGACCTTCCACAACTTTTGGCTTGTTCATTATTGCCCCTCATGACGTCAATCCCCGCATTCCTCTAAGTTCCCGTCTTTTTGGACGCTCTTGAGACTGAAAAGTTAACTCGCTGCTTGCTCTGTTCTTTTCCAAATGCACTCAGCTGGCTACACATCACCGTTGCACCCATTGGAACAATATTTTAGAATACTCAAAAAATTACAAAATAATGTAAGTAAGGGACACACGCACACACACACACCAAAGACGGGATAATGTGTTTCAAAGGTTCCTGGGAAATCGTGAGTGTGTGATATGAATCCAGTTAAATTGTGTATTTTCGAATAGCAGGATGCAATCAATATTCTTTTTAATTACCAGAGCATGTCCAATCCCAGTTCTCCACTCGAGTTTTCCGTTCAACTCAGCACCACTGAGGATATCAATACCTTCATAAGACTTCATAAAAAAAACTCCATACGCAATGTTTGATTGGACTCTACTTCTGTGATTTGCGGTCTTGGTGGAAAAAGAGAGATTTTCATTTAAAGACGCAGAGCAACTCCAGGTATATGGGTACGTGAGCGCAAAATCTGCAATCAGCGCTTTTATTTATACACACGCACTCCTTGCCGCAGGGCCTAATAGCGACTATGTCCGCGGACGGAGCCCCGTCCTTTCCTGACTTTTGCCTCGCGAGTCTCCCTCACTGCTGCGTCTCCAAAACAAGGGGATCGTGAGCACGGAGGTCTGCAGAAGACACATTCATGAGACCTGATGCGCAGACCATCCCGATAAACTGTTTTATTACAACTGACCTTAGCTGTCACTAACTCGTTTGTAAAGGGCTTTGCACCAAACCGTTTAGGCTCTGCGTTGATAGGTATTGCTTTGGATCCCACCTTCAAATCAATTGTAGCCCATTCATCGTCACTGTGCGCCCCAAGGAATGTCCAGATATTGTGACCATGCAGGTTCCTGGCATATTCTTTCAGTCGGACAGCTGTGAAAAGGAAAATCCGCCTTGAGCAGTCTACATGAAGTATCGTCCAGTCTCTCCTTTTATCTCAAGTTAACTTTGTCCAGGGTAGCTCGATCTCCCTACTGGAAGGCAGACGACGAAAGCCCGGAGAAAGTGGGGCTAATTACAAGGTCTCCACCTCCGCTCCACGCCCCCTACACCAGGAGTCCCACAGGTCAGAGCTGAGTGCCGCCTTGATCCAGCCACTTTAATTGAATTGCATGGGACGAACAAGAGAATGTTTCATACCTCCAAAGAATTTCTCTTAAAATCCAGGAGAAATATTGGCTAAAGGCTTAGGGCTGCATAGTCCAGGCTCTCCACTCCCTGGCTCGTTCAGTGCATGAATAGATTGTCTGATCCCCGTTTTCTGACCAGTATCTGTGCGCTGCAGCAGAAATGTTGTTTTCTATCCAGGCGCGGTGGGCAAAGCAGAGACCACAGCCGCCACCATCTTCTGTGCGCTGACAGCCGTCTAGCAGCTAGTAATGTGTGTGCTTGAGAGTGTGTGTATACGTGCTAGTGTGTAAAGTATACCGAAACAAAATAGAGATGACCGCCTTTTTCTTTCAAAATAAAACCCTATGTGCGTTCAATGGCATAAGAAAACGACAGTTATACTTTCGTAACATCGACCTGTTACAGCTACTCAGATGACTTAAAATTAAAACTAGTTGGCATGATGAAAAGGGTATTGTTAATTCTCTTCTCAATGTATTAAATATTTATTTAAAATTAATTTTAAAATTGTCAACCATGACAAACTAAGGAAAACTTCAACTCCAACTAACCCTTGTGTCCCTTTTGTTGATGATTACACAATTAAGAACATTTATTCGAGAAGCTCTCCAATGTCTCAAATGGTCCAGCTATTCTCTACTTTGGAGTCCAAACTCAATATAAAGCCACATTTGATAGTGCCAGATGTATTTTCTCAAATATTTTTTTCTTTTATCATGTAGGGCACATATGCTTTCAAAGGCTCTAAAATATCAATTTCAACCCGAAGAAAATGATCTAAAACAAAATCAAGGTACTTTATTTTGAAAAGATATTTATGTGTTTCCGTTTAGGTGGTTACGGGTAGTTTGACACAGCGCTCTGTCTGGCGAGCACGCGCTTGATAGAAAGAAAAAGACTGTAAAGTAACGAGCACGTTCTTTAGAGAAGGGTGGGGACGAATGATCGACACGAGCACCTTTCCGTTCAACGACTGCCTTTTACAATTATAATATACTGTTCTTTATTTTATGTCGACATAAACATCTGCCCCGGGATGATAACAGGAACATTAACAGGTCTCATTGGGGAGGGGGGATTAATAACCTTATATTCGTATTGAGGCTACAGGAGACAAAGCAGCCTACCAAAAACACAATGTCACTTAACTGCCCTAGACGCTCAAATGTCATGGAAACATTACATTATTGTTATACAGAGGGATTTAAATAAAAGATAAACAAACTCAGCAAATAACGCCAGTCCAAATGCAGTACTACTGCAATATTTCACCCTCAAGATGAATACAAAACTGTGACTTTAAAGGGGTGGGACAATATATCACACAGTATATGGCACAACAGTCTAGAAGCCTAAACTAAAAATTAAACAGCAGCACATCTGTAGTCAGAATTTTGGCTTTTATTGTTAAACAATATTGAGAGGATCCTCGGAAGGAAATGTGGACAGCTTCCTGCAAACGACCAGCATATAGGGGGAACATAGGCATGTTCTTTATAAAAGGAATGAAATACTTTCCTCTGCATTTCAATTACAGTGTCATTAACAATGCTAAATGTTGGGGTCAGCAAGCATTGGAATTAAACCTGTTTGCATATAGCTGGACATTCTCAAAACTCCATATTTATTCTGTCTGCAAGTACAACAGTCTAAAAGAGGGATTATTTAAACTGAAAAACAGAAGTTTGTGTCTGCCATATGAAGTAGAGCCCTGAAAATGTTTATGCTACATGTGTATTGTGATCTTTGTAGTTTGTGATACAAACATACAGTATATCTATGTTCGGTGTGTGCTTTAGTATTTGAGTATTTCTGGACTTTATTCTCCATTTGGAATTCCAGAATCTATGCAAAGTAATGTTTGAGGAAGAGTTCATATAATCTTAAAGGAAAACGCATGGGGTTTTATTCAGTGCGTAGAAGGGAGTCTTGGTGCACAACTATCAAAACTACACTTACTCCAACACATGGTATCCACCACAGATACACCCCTCCCCAATTACAGTCATGACAAACTGTTGGTGCATTGCAGCTAGAGGCTAACAAACTAAATATCCTGTTAACAGCATGAATGTAGGCCTACTGTATGTAGGCAAGATACATAAAAGAAAGGCTTGTTTGAGTCGCCCTGTTTGATAGTGGGATGGGATTGATAGTTTCATCACAATAACCACAACATTTCACTTCCTAGTCAATCAGAAATATTTATTCTTGATGACCAAGCTTCCAAAATAGGGCCAAGATGTTATACCAAACAAAAGAAAAGGTTAATCAATAATGACTTTAACGGGACACACATTTTTTCCAGATCTTATTCACAATTAAATGAGGATAAATGAGGCAGAAATATACCAAAAGCACTATCACACATGTGATTATCCCAAAATATCATTCGATCACTATAAATACTGCCATTAATGGTCTGTGTATCTTTTTACACTTTTACACAGCACTCTCTGGTGGGCAACGTCTGTATCTGCAGTGTAAACATACTATCACATTCAGTGGAGCATACACAACCAAATAAACAAGGGAAACTAAGAAAAGTGTTTTTCATTATGTTTCAGATTTTAGCAAAGTAAACAAATGGGGTTAGTGAGGGAGAGGGAACTAGTTAGCATTTGTCCAAGAGTGAACATTTCGGAAATCTATGTATTACAATGGGTAGGCCTATTATTATTTTTTACCTATCATTTGAGATTTGGGAATCGGTTTTTAAGGCAATAGTTTAGTAGATTTATGACATGTTTATAGCATCTGTATGTAGCTAGCTGAATAGTGAATAGCAGACAGTTAGCGTAGCTTAGCTTAGACTGGAAACGATACAACATCCTATGTATGTCTAAAGGTTAGGAAAAACAAAGTCCGCCTACCTGTACCTCCAGAACCCCGCAGGCAACATGTAGAGTATGTTAATTCAGTCCAGGCAGAGATTAAATTATGTGCCAAACTATTTCTGGGCTGGCAGCAGCAGTAACTTCCTTGAGTCTCCGCTATCTGCCTAGCAACCAATTTTCACGAAGTTTCTACAACTGGCCAAACAGTCGTAACCAAAATGTCAAGCTATTTTATGCAGATTTACCATGCTATGCTCATGGAAAGTTTTTTGAGGTAGGTTAACATAACAATTTGCATCTATTAGGACATGCATCATTGTAAAATATTGTGGATGTGAATGTCAGTACTGTCAGTTTACTTCTTTCCACAGAGGTCAGGGGTCAACTCAGAAGTCCTCCACTTTACCTTTACCTGCAGCCCTGCTCTTGCAAGCTAGGGAAACGCATTTTTGCCGTGGTAATAATAAAATTGTAAAGCAGGGGGTATTCAGTGCACCTACACAGACTAATTCAATGCCCATTTGGAATATGTACACATTCAAACCAATAAATAGCTTTCTATCCTGCAAAATAAATGGTTGAATAAGACAGCTTTAATCCAATCACATCTTCTTCTTTTTTTTTTAATTCATGGTCATTCAGCTAAAAGAAAGCTGGGAAGCTTATCGTTAAAAGGAGAAAAAAAAATCATAACACAGTATTGAATTCCTGCCAAAGATTGGCAAATTTATAGACGCATACAGAAAACAGTAAGAACAGTTAAGAAATTAAGCAAAGTTAAAATACCCAGCCTGCTCTGAAGACTCTGACCCTTGAACCCTGAACTCTGCTTCTATCACAGTGCCCATGTCATAAGTTGTCAACAACCAGGACTGATGAGCGTATAAAATGAAAGGAGAAAAAAAGGCCTTATTTGTTGCATGGCAGGGTTGGTTCAGGTTTCAGTTACACAAGGAAATATTATTTAAAAGGTTATGCTAGCAGGAATTACATGCATCTGTTAAATAAGATCTAACATGCATTGTTAAAGTTAATAGATGTCAAACGCAAGATTTGGATGACAAACGCAAAGGCTTTGTATAGCACCCACAAAAAAGACTACTTCAAAATGAACTTTTGAAGTTTATGGAATTGACTTTCTGCAATGCAGTTCTCAAGATTTTACAACACAAATTTGCAACTTCTGTTTCCACTTTTCCCAATTTTATTCACATACAAGGGAGCTGGTATTTGACTGTTTTTAGTCTCAGGACTATTGAGATTTTACTTTTTCATTTCTGTGCTTCTTTAAAATAACTTCCCCACCCAAAATAACCCTGTGGTTGTACAAGGGAGAGAAGGGCATATATTTGAACACAACTCTGATTTGTGGCATTTTCGAATTTCTTCGGCATGTGTATCCTTAAGCTGCCTTATCAAACAATGACCCTTACCTCCCTCTATCTGTCTCATGTATACAGTCCCTAAATGCAACTCCCCATATTATCCTGAGAAAAAAAAACTAAACACTAATCCCCCTTATCCTCTGTCTTCTTCATCAATACAGGCATTCTGACAAACGCAAGGGTGGCTTCCACCCGGCCCCTCCTCTTCTTACTTCACCCACTCAAGTTATTTTGATCTCCTCAGTTCTTTCGATAACGATTCTTTGGCTTTTCACCACAGCCTGTAGCCTCACAGGAGGTCAGGCCAGGCTGCTTGCCTGAGTTAATGCTGCTCAGAAGGGCGGGTAGCTCATTGGTGATTGCCTTCTCAATCTTATCCAGCAGACAGCCTCCCATGTAGGAGCACTGAGCTGTCAGTGGCTTGAAGTTGGTGACAGGGTTGACGCCAAAGAAGTCACGGTAAGCATCCCGGTTGGGCAGGTCAAACTTGCTGATGTTGGTCTTGGCTAGGATGGATTTGAAAATGTAAAATTTGTCTGGGTCATCTACAATCTCCTTGAAGACTAGTTCAGGGTCACTGAAGTAGCTCATCTTCTCTTTAAAGGTCTGAACGTAGCGGTCTACCAGCAGGCTGTGAATGCGTACGCGGATGCCGTGTTGGCGGATGAAAGCAATTTTGTTCTCCATGCGGTTTTCAATGACCTGGTTCAGATCTTCCAGGAGGGAGATCTCTTCTCGTTTGAAGAGGTCACGACTGGTGTCAGCTGCGTAGTCATATGGCCAGAAGGAGCTGACGTAGACGCGGGGGGGTTCGGTCACGTTGATGAGCGGAGCTAAGCTCCAAAAGAGAGCACCATAGACTCTCATTAAGTCTTGGGTGGCCAGGTTGTCAGCCTTGTTAAGGATGATGCGGATCTGGGATTCACGACCCTTCAACTGTCGGAAGAGCATCTCCAGCTCAAGGCCTACGTCAAGCTTGGTGGGGTCAAACACCACGAAGATCAGGTCAGCACGGTCAATGAACCACTGGCAAACATCATTGAAGGGATAGCCTGGACAGAAGAAGAAAATATGTAAACCCCTAGATACAGATTGCTTTGTGTTCGAAATGCTGGATTGTGGAAATCTGCTCTCTGTTTACCTCTCTCCTGCTGCTTCCGGTTTTCAATAATTCCTGGTGTGTCCACAAAAGTCACACGTTCCAGCAGCTTATGGGGCATCTCAATACCAACCAGCTTTTCCAGGAAGTTTTGTCCAAACTTCTCCAAGGGAGAGAAGGACCGAGAGCTGTCTGCTGCCATTACAATACCCTCAACCGAGCGGATCTTCTCCCCATGTGTAATCACAGTGAACTCAGAGGTAGTAGGCTCAGCTCCTGAAAATGATGAAAATAAGAGGGAAGGATTAGCAGGAATATAATCAAAATGTATGAAAGCTGTGAGAGTAAACCAACAAAGAAAATTTGCGTGATAAACTATGTGCCGAAACTCAATTTAAATATCTTCAAAGCCAAGGGGAGCTGCAGATTGCCACCTTCCCCATCATCACATGGTTTTTATATTGTCATTCAGATATTTTTATGTTAAAATATTGATTATAGCTAGTAGTGGTTCTAAATAGTCAGAGATCACTTCATTTGTTTTGGATTGTAGTACTAAGGATTACAACATTAAAGATTATTTTGCTGCTCTGTGTAACATACCTGTGTAGAGCTGGTAGGGGCTGTCTTGCATGCCCAGGAGGTAATTGATCATGGAGGACTTTCCTACACTCCAAGGTCCCAGGAACAGCACCATGGGCTTGGAGGTAATCTCTCCATCTGTTAGGCAAGGAAAGACAAGAGTGGGTAAAATCTGAGCAGGAAGGCTAAATAATGACAAAGAAGCTCTGAAGCTCATCCCAAATGTTATGTGAAAAATGACAAAATAACCACTCATGGTAGGATTTGGGTTTCAGAACTTAAGCTGTTTAATGTTATTGCCAAAAGAAGTAAATATTTGCTTGGCTAGTTTAACAAAACTCCATCCACACGAAATCATACTGTGGCTGTTTTTGGGGTGAACTATATTTGAAGTCTGATAACACCAAAGAAGCATGTTGGGACAACACTGTCACTCTCAATCCAGAGCACAAAAATAAATATTTTCTAAGACTTAGAATGGAAATAAAAAGAAAGATGGCTGAGGATAGAAAGCAGTAATGCTTTTTTAATAGCATAAGAACACATTTTACAAAAAAGACGCAGCCATATTTTAGTAACACACGTAAAAGCAGTGCCATTTCTCTGACATAAAATGTTGCTTTCAGATCAATGAGTGTATCCTACAAGCTGCCATGTGTGTTGTCAGTGGACATGGTGTGGTAGGGCGCAGGAAAGTTCTGTTAGAGCCTTGTGGTTCAAGGCAGAATTAACTCAAAAGAATGAAAAATTAAAAGAAGATAAAATGTCATCCAAAAAGATATAAAGAAAAAAGGTCAAAAATAACTGTCCCCTGATTTTATTGGCCTAAAGAATACTATTTTGGACAAAAGGTCACTCAATTCACTCCCATCCTCTCCTGTCCCCTACTCAAGCATGTGTGTTCTTCGCTTGAAGCTTTGCTAAAGCCAGAACTGCACATGCAACCCCCTCCAAATGTTACAATGTATACCCTACACAATTTTATGCTTGTCATCTGTAAATACTGTTGATAATGTGATGACCAAACAATACACATTCCTTCGAATAAACCTTTATTTACATTTCTTCCCTTTTAATTCTTTAGTTTTGGTTGGAGTTTTGGTCCAAATCCATGTTGATTAGGATATAAAACTGCTGCATGTCTTGCTTTATATGGGTTGAGCCTTTTACCTATGGATCACTTTGGCTAAACCCAATCTGAAACGTTACTGGGTATCCCCAAAATGTTATCCATACAGAGCATTGCAGTATTTATATAAGTTTAAGTGACTCACAAATGTACAAGGACAAATGAAAGGGGTAGGGAGGGGCAAAGCACTTCAGGCAGTGCCATGCACAGGTAAGCCCTGCCGACACCCACCTGTGTCTGAGTCCCCAAGGGTTCTTCCGGGGTAGGCTGTTAGATGAGGGGAGCGGAGGGATGGGAACACGGGACAGTAAAGGATAGAGTTCAGAGAAGTGAGGGGAACAGGAGGTGGATGAGAGTGAGGAATGTGGGAGTGAAGTCTCTAGAAGCCGCATGAAGCGGTAGAGTAACAATGTGCAGGAATGGGAGGGAATACAATACCATATTTGACCTGATCTGATGTGAATGTCCAGGATGGTGTCCCTTTTTGTCTGGGGGATTTTTAGGTGTATATTCTTTTACTCTTTTCTTAAAACATATTTTTTAATTAAGAGCCGGGACAAGCATAAACAAATGCTAAGGTTAGCCAAGCAACAGCCCATTTGCCCCTTTTTGGCTCTGCCCTTCGAGAGGAAAGTAAAGTAAAATGGATTATGGGAGACCTTAAATCGGAGTGGTTGAATTTTTTGACGGTAAAACAACATCCCCTCAGCGTCTCCCAGATCAAGAGGATGATGTGTTTGTACAAACAAGTCAACCGATCAGTCACTAAAGCAACCCAATCATTAAAACCCACACATCAGAACAAAGTGCAGAAGTAGCCCAAGCCTCTTTGATACCTGAGATCTCGTGCTGCCTCAGCTCATTGTACTTGTAGGCCTGCTCCATCGGCTTGATGGATGAGTGGTAGATCTTCCGCAACCTGTCAATGGCCGCTGAAGGACAATAAAAGACAGAGGAAAGGATGATAAAGATGTTAGAAAAGATGTGTTTAAGAAGAATCAGGGGTCAATTGATCTGTCACAATAGAGAAAAGGGGTTGGAATAAAAGTCAGAGTTGAGATTTTTTTTAAAGTCTAAGGTGTAAAAAAAAGTGTAAAAGTTGGCAGAAATTACATTTTTTAGGATCATATCTGTGAACAAAACTTTATGTTGCAAACCATTTTGGTATTGTATGCAATTTTTGGGATAATCACCTCATGACCCCCTCTGCACAATCAAATTGAATTACAATATTCAACCGCTTGACATGCTTTACTGAGTAAACATTCATTTGTCAGATACAGGCAAGCCCACAGTTTTCCATAACACATATCTTCGATCCTCACCTGCATAGTCTCCTGATTTCTCCTCAGTTGCAAGCCGCAGCGTCTCATCTATGTGAGATCTGTCTCTGAGGGTAGAGATAAAGTCTTCTACTTCTTCTTCCTCTGTAAAAACAACATTTACATATTTTAACTTAATTGAAGACCTCACTGTATGTCTTCAATTACATACTAACATGAATAATGGAAGCAGCCATTGTGCAAACCAACTCAGTGATCATTTTATCATGAAGTTGTCACTGAGGCTAATGGCAGACATGTTTAACTAAGCGAGGCTACAGAGGCCAACAGTGCAGATATTTCTGGAAGCAAGTCAATCAATGCATCCTGTATCTATATTTCACCACTACTTGGAAGTGTGACACACATATTTGATAATAAGAACTGGGTGACAGTTTTGCATTTCATGGCAGTATCAATTATTGACAGCAGATATTTGAGATGTCTAATTATCAAGCTTTTCCAACCTGAGCTTTTTCCAAACTTCCTCTCTGTCGCATGGTTTGTTTTTGTAAATACAAAACCCTCATGAATGATAGCACTCATAAAGTGTTGGTGTGTGGCAAAAAAATTACAACTAGCTATGCATGAAAAACTATTACTTGTTGGTGATTACAGTGTGCCAGACGTCCTCTGCGACATCCATTTCCTGGTGTATGATACATGCAGAGGCTAGAGGGAAATTAAATCACCCATTGTGATCAAAACCCAAATATCACCCTGTGAGTGCACTACAAATCCATCCATTCATTTATTGTTTTTGTACAGAATTAACCCCATAATGTGGCTATAGAGCAGAACAAGGTATTTTATGGTTTACATTGTTGGGGTTTTTAGGGTTCTCTATCCAAGTAATATGGGTGACTTTCCCTGATTATGCATACATATCATTTGGTGCTTTTTTTTCCAAAGTGCCTAACATTTTTGTACCCAATATCCACCTGTCTGATTTTTCAATGACTTTTCAACCCCATGTGTATGCGGTAGGGAGAATCTTAGAGAACATATCTGCTCACCAGCATGCCATGTCCACTTATGAACATATCAGATAGCTGAGAACTCAGCTGTTACTATAATCAGGTCTTAATTTAGAAAGTCAAAAACTAAAAATAAACATAGATATTTGTTTGGCATCACCATGGGCTTTATAGCAACAGCAAACATAAGCGGGGCAGAGATAGAGAGAGAGGGACTTCCCCAGTTTCATTACAGACTGGGAGGAGAACTCAGAGCTGGACTAAGTGATCCCATCATTAATACACACGATGAGACAATGATGTGAAATCCTGTGTCTTTTCTCTTCTATATTTACCCACCTATCAGAGACTCATTACACTGTGAGGCCTTTCCTTGTGTGTCCAGGCCTCAGAACAAGCCTCCCCTGTGACGCCTCCCACACGGTCCTGCTTCAGACAAACCTGCTACGGCTATGAGCTATATATAAAAGGAATGGGGAAGTCTTCCTGGTTCACAATTCCATGTCCCTGAAGGGGTTATGGATCTGTGTGTCCAAACTACTAGACACTCCCTTAATAGAGTTGTTAGGGAATTTTAAAGGTATTTACAGCATGTTATTGGAGTATTAAAGATGCAGCGATGGGGATGATTAACTGCAGTCATTCAATTGTAAGTTATACTGTTTATATCTGGCATAATATGAATATTGATTGCGTTATATAAACACATCATCAGCATACTTCTTGTTGACACATCGGTTAATCCATTTTACTGCCACAGGAAACATGTGACGATAGTTTGAAAGGAATCCTTGGTCATAAAAAAAAGACAGACACTTTGATACAGGCTTCTAAACTTTAGTGTCCTATGACAAACAATCTTGAACACTGCTGACTTACAAAACCTAGACTATAAAATGAGATGCCCTGATCAGATGATGAGACCATCCGAAAGCATGATAAGTTGGCGCTGACGCTCCAGGTCACGACCCTGTGATCTCAGCTGGCCAATTCTCTGGTCATGCCTGCAGTACTCATCAACATCAAACAGACCTGATTGATGTGAAGCAGAAACACTTGGTGGGGATGCTTGATTTTGGAGGTCAAGCACTCTTTTGCAGACATGCACAAAGCTTTGATATTTGTATGTAAACAACCGTCAAGTCTGCAGTCTTTATTTAGTCACTTTGTCTTTAGTCATATAAAGAAACAACCATACTCTCGATATAACACTCTCGAAATCTCTTCCAGTTCTTTCAAATGCTACTTTATTTTGTTTCAGAATCAAACAATTACTTAGAATTCGTTTAATATAAAAAGCAAAGATATAATAAAGATACAATAGTGCAAATTGCATAATCAAAGTTACAATTTGTCCAAATGCTTACTTTACGTATGACACCAAAAATGTGTCTGTAATCTATGCTTAATTGTTCCTGACATTGACTTATAACCAGGGCTTTTTGTATTACCCAGACCTGTAATGTAAATCAATGTGAGACACTGTCATGGCAACCTTCACCTAACCTGAATTACAGGCACCAGCCATTTAGTCACTTAATTCTAGTGTTTCTGGCAAAGTGTCATATTGGCACATTGCTCTGGACCGAACTAACGGTGCATCAAATGACAGGAAAAATACCTGAAGGCCTGTTTGTTTACAAGTCGAAAGCAAACTTGTTTTGTACTAATGAACAAATGATATTTAAAGTAGAAATGTATTCACAGTCAACAAAATGAACCAGAGCATGGTGTCTGACATCTGAGGCAGAGATAGAAAATATCTCCCCAAAAGACCCTCCACAATGTGTATGTGGGGCTTTAATTAAAACACCAACTGCGCTTTTGCAGTGTGGCTGCAGTGACACACACTGCTGGTTAAAGAATAACGTAGCGCCACTGATTCTCCCCGAGTCAACCTGCTAAAAATAAGCCTGTGCAATGTTGCTCCCAGCACGATGCAATAACAAGAGAAACCAAAAGGTTAGAAGCCAGAATAAAAGGAGAAGAAGAGTAAAACTGCAATCCCTAAAAAGAGTCAGACAACGTGTTAAGCATACATTCTGAATGAGTATTTTTAAGGAGCTCATTAGGATGTGATGATAAGTAAAAGGGTGTATGTCAGCTATTTCCAAAACAATGCAAGAGAATGTTTCAAATTGTACAACTATAATCATTAAAGGCATTTAAAACCAGCCAGTGAGGATCAAATACATGCTAAATTTCCTATGTCATGTTTTTTTTAAACAACAGTAAGTGACTTCATCTTGTAGCACATATTGTGATACATGGCTATCATTTTGCAACCCCGTAACTCATCACTTGTCATGGCACAACGGCATGTCAAATTGAGTCAAAAAGAAACATTGCAAACAAAGGAATTGAGTCATCTGAAGTCAGCTTTCGGAGGAAACACATGATGATTCCACTTGGAGGCTTGAGGAACTTGTCTTATCTTCTCCCTGTACCAGGCTTGTACCCTTCAGCCGCAAAGCTTAGTCAACTTCTGTAACTTGACTCATCACTCAGAAGAGTCATGTCTTTTAACACAGGCCTCTTGAGTAGGTTTTAACTGCTGCGGGTGTGTTAACACCTCCCAATCCAGCCAATGTCTGATAGAAGCCCTGGGACAGAGGTCTGCAAAGATCAGAGAGGTAGTGTTGCCCACTGAGGGCGGCCCTTACATCAGCTCTCCAAATTAACTCTGCAGGCGCCAGGGGAGTAGAACCTGCGACATTTGCGCCCAGGACCATGTGTCCTCAGTGAGCCCGTTGCCACACAACCCAACCTCGGTTTGGAGAAACATTCTGGTGTCATCAGCACATCCAGTAGGAATGTTTGTGAGTTAAGCCTACCAGCGGCTGGGTAAGTCATGCCCCAACTATAGATCCTTGGGTGGAGGTTATTCAATAATTACAAGGAATGTCAATCAACTACTGTAATTGTTAAACGTCTGTGTAAATATGTTGCTCAATTTGATAGAACACCATGGATGGACATGAATCTGTGTGCTTGTGTTTATTTGCATTCATGTGCATTTACACTGTATATATTAGGTATCTGTGTATGTGTAAAACCCCAGGATCATGTTCTGCTTGCAGCATGGTGGCAGTAAATTTAATTACGAACATGATGAGGGACGACAAGCCTGGAACCCCCAGTCAGAGGATTTATCCTGAGCACGATGGGGTTCAGGCTACCTTTACTAAAGGCCAGGGGGTTCGACTGGAAATATCCATGGAGAGGCATCAGTTTCATTTAAGTTAAACAGAGTGGACCATTTTTACAAAATCACAGTTTTTTTTTTAAATACCAAAGGGTATAGATAGCCTTAATGCGACAAAATAATAACAACTTTCCTGATCACTCTAAAAGGACAATGCATAATATATTTGACCAAAAACCGAGCCTAATGAATATTTTAAAACCTAGAACTATAAAAATGAGTCTTCCTCTAGCAAGGGTCAGAGGTGTGGGAGCAGTTAGCAGAGCTTATGCAGGGTGTGGTGAAAATAGGCCAACGAAGGCAACAGGTGGAGCAGCTTGTGGAGCTCGTACTCCCCCTTCGTCAGAAATAGACCCACAATGGGTCAGAGGATGGACAGAGGAGGGGGCAGAATGGTAGGCTCCTATTTTAGTCAGTGTGGGGACTCAGAGACATCCACATCCCTCAGATCTGATTGTGAAATATACAAGGAAACGAGTGAAGGTACTGTACCATCACGTATGTGTTATAAAGTAAATAAAGTAAAGATTGGCCCAAAAAAAATGTTAAAATTGGCAAAGGACACATTAAAGATTTCTTTGTATCTCAGGTATTTACACAAGAAGCGCAGTTCAATGAAATGCATCTTCTGAATTACTGAATTTCAGACCGAAAACTTTTTGGTTTTTTTTACTTTAAAAAAACAACCATTCAAGCGAAAACATGACTTAATGGTTGCCAATGGCCCCTAGAGTCTTTCTTATGTGAGCCACATCCAGACTATAAGTCCTCTAAGGGGTCACTGACAACTACAAATGTAGTTGAGTGACAGGCTCAAAGCAAGACAGAATTGCAAAGGCACTTTATCCTGAGGTGTTTATCTGACGCCTCTATCCCTGCTCTCCAATTTGAAAGCCAGGAGAGGACATTAAGTGCCCTTGGGACTGTGGGGCTTGTCTCAAGAAGGGGTGTATTGTAAGGCAGTTAAGTATGACTGATGTGTCCCTTCTACTACAACCAGTGTAGGGATGTCCCCGACATGCCACATGCCTTAGGAGAGGATTACGTGGAGCAGTGTGCCTTTACATTTTGATGCCTCCCCTCTGCAAAGTGACGACAAAGCTGTTTTTACTGTATCCAGGATGGATAGTGTTACCAAACACACTTGTGAAAAACGAATCAAGGTCCAAGACAGGCTGTTAAATGATTGTCTGTCAAAAAGAGTCAGTGTCATATTTTAGCAATGTAAAGTAATAACATTTTCACTATCAAACATCACATATGACATTGGACACTGAACATGGCATGAATTCACGTTTGGGCAGTCAACACCATTCACACAAGACCCAGTTAGTGTAGGATTTCTGGCAAGCTTATAATAACTCCATCGTGACTATAGCAACCTATGTTTACTTCTACATGGCAAGTGAGCGCAGCATCATGGAATCAGATTGGTCATGAAATGCAAGTTGAACAACCCCGACCCCCCTTAAAAAGAAAGAACAGGCTTCCCATGCTTCCTTGTGATTCAATCATAAAACAACTCCAACTATGTTGCTCAAAAGTCACAGTATCCTTGCCTATCATACAATTGTGGACAAGTATATTCAGATTCAGTTTATGACAGCTTATTTATTACTGTTGATAGACAGATATACGGGAATAAAATGAGTGTAAAAATATCAACATCAACCATTTCAACGTGTATGTCCTGCCAGTAATTTGAGTTGTATTTCTCACAAAAATACGTTATGTTATATAAAATGATATAATTTGCTTTTTGGACCAGAAAATCTGCACATTCCTGGACTACTTAAAATGACCCATGATCAAATTTAGATTAGATTAGATTTTGGAAGGAGATTAGCCTTTCTTCTCCTCTCTGTACTGTTAGCTACTCCAATGGATTCGTGAACCAATCAACAACATACATAGTTGCACACTAAGCAGCAAGAAGTTTATGATTCTTCTAATAATTGTCCGTAACTAACAGGTATTGGGATACAAATAACACATAGTTTCCACATGCAGTACATTACAAGACAGAGGCCACCAAAAGATGTACAGGCCTGCAGAAGGGGTATGTGAAGGCAAGAATTGTAGCCAAAGCCCAACCCCTCCTGCCTGGAGAATGCATGTCCCTAAAAGGCCAACCGCTTGGAATAAATTGCGATTGTGACAGTGCAGAGTGACAGCAGCTGTGCAGTGCATCTAAAGGGAAGCACTGGGCTGGGAGGGGTGAGGAGTCAGGAGGGAAGGAGAGTGGAGAGGGGGGGGGGGGGGGGGGGTGTGGAGGGGAGACTGTAGTGGACAGTGTTGGGTTTCAGAAGGCCTTCCAATCTTAGACACCTGACAGCAGCCTGGAATATGAAGGCCTGGGCCCGGGTCGTGGAGCTCAACGCCGCCCCAAGGACAGACAAGGGTGATAGACAAGGGTAATACCAACTGATTCATTTCAGACCCACAGACCTGTCTGGACCAACATGGGCAATCTGGCAGAAATGGTTGTCGCCACGACTTTCAAATCCAAGGCGGCCATGTTATCATATTCATTCAGATATTGTTCAGAGCTCTGGATTTCACGATGAGGTATACTCCAGATAATGTTGCCCCCCATATGTTAATAGGTATGGCATGAGTATTTCTTTCAAACCAAGTTGTGGACAATCAAAGAATGAAGCAATGAGATCACATCTATGAAAAACTATAAATGACATACAAACTCATTGCCCATTCAAGCTCCCGCGTGGCTGTTCTCTCCTTGATTAGACTTTCCATCAGCTGGTGCCATGCGTTACGACAGCTGACATGCTGTCAGTGACCAGGAGAAGCCGAACTGTAGTTTGAATGGTCTTTAACTGCTCTGCTTTGTAAAGTCACCAAAAGTCTTGGTATAATGTTTGTTCAGACTTAAAAAGTTAATTAGTGTGTTGGTTTTGTTTTGGAAGCTTATTAATAGACAATTAAAAACTAGAAAAGTAAACTCAAAGGGACTCTCATGTCTGTCGTGTTGTACAGGGCGCCAGCAATTTAATTATAAACTGAAACAAGATTATAATAGTCCTGCTTGATGGCAGAGAAGGACCGGACTAACATTTCTGTGTCCGTCAAAGTCTATCCTCGGTTGGTGTCCCCATAACTGTCTCTGTCCACACACACACTCTAGAAGCCAGTGACATTTCCCAAAAAACTGCAAAATCATTTGACACAAGAACTGTTAGACTTTTGACCGTTTATGTTTAACAGTTTAAATCAAAGCTTCTGAATCTCAGAAGGTAGAAGATCAGAGCTCAGAGAGCAGCCAGGCATTGATTTAACATTCCTTAAACCAACCTCTAAACCTACACTGCATCACTATTTCATTCATTATCAAAAACCATGTCTAGTGCCCAAAATGCACCACCCAACATAAAATACGAGGAATCCATTAGATGTTTGACCAAAATGCTTACTAAAAGTCTTACCTGCTGTGGCCTGCAAAAGCAGGGAAAGGAAACAGCAGATCACGACTGTACCCTTCATGATGGCTGCCAGGAGAACTCTGATAGTCACACAGACTATATATACCAAGGCAGGAAGTTTAAAGGGCATGCAGATTGAAGAGGCGGGGCACAGCTGGTGGATGGGCTGGGATCTGTGTGTTGGGGGGCCTCTACGTGTGCAAGCAGCTGACTCTCCTTTTTAAGGAGGTTGTAGCTTGGGCCTCTGCAAATACTGTATTTTGGCAAAGACGTGGCTAAATGTGTCGGTGCTGGGTAACACAATTTTTTTCTGATGATCATTTTAAAGAAATGGTGTTTTAGAGACTGAAAGTAGGTATGTTTTTGAAATGAGCAACAGTTCTAAGGAGATGACATTAAAATAATGGGATTATGCAAACTGGTGTGAAACCAGTAAGCTAAGAGGCCTATATTAAGAAAAGTAAAATTATTTTGGGATATGTGTTATTTTATCTTTTTTAGATTAGAGGATTGATACCATTCAGCAGGTAGGTGTATCAACATGTTTACCAAATAAGTTTAAGAGGGGTTGGTTAATGGACCTTGCAAGCTGCCAGCATCCAACATGGTAAATGGTAAATGGACTGTTCTTATATAGCGCTTTATTAAGGGAAAGAACATCACCTTCCTCTAAATTAGTATTGCAAACATTAATACAAAATCACATATTTCACAATTAGCTGCTATGGTTGCTTTGTACAACAAAAAATGACAAAAGAACTGTAACAACTTTACTTCCTTAACTCCCCAAATTATTTTCAGGAAATGTTCATCAGCTTTTAATGGTAATTTAGACACAACGCTCCCAGATTTAGAAATTATCATCATAGGACTGTGTATGACAGAGGCAGAGATGAGAGCTGAAGAGAGGGTATGTCTGGAAAATATAGACCCCCAAGTCACCCCAGAATCCCTGCTAAACGCTAGGCAGATTACTGCTTTATCACACTCAAGCAGACACACTGTGCGGAACATAATCTCACAATTCTTAGGGAATAAACATCTCCACTGTAAATTAATCCCCAAATATAGCAGGACTTTCTCACTCAAGCATGTCCAACCGAAATGACTCTGGCAGCGTGTCCAAACAATACAGCATGTTCATTTTGGTGCGTAAAACTGCCTTAATCCTCAGAAACTTCACTGGTGATGTGGCATGAATATTTGTTTGGATCTGTGCTTTTGATAAGCTTTTCTGAATTAAAACAATTTTCCTTTGTCAATTATTATGACAGGCGCTGAATTGAGTTGTGTGCCTTTAAAATGTGTGTGTAAAGTGTGCTTTGTTGTTGCTTTTGCTGACAATAAAAACAATCACAGACTACTACAGTTGCTATACCAATTGTTAATAGACTATACTTTTCAACTGTTATTTCACAAATGCAGAAACAGAAGGCTCTTCATTTTAAGGGAGAAATATTTTTTATCTATCAATACAAACTACAGTGTAGCTTTGGATGTGTCTAAAAGCCCTTTTAAGAACTACTCTTATTTGACATTATGCCCCTTAATACCTCACATAGCTATCCATGTCTCAAAACTGAATTGCATATACCAGTACAAATTAGTATGCTAATACAGTCAACTGGTGACTTATAATTTTCTCTACCTAACATCCATTGTACAAGGCTACAAAAAACACAAAAAAGTAGATATGATTGAGAATCTGGACACAAAAACCTGAGGTCTTGCTGGACAAATGTGTGAGGGTGAGAACATGAGGCCTGGAATGAATGAATGCATGCCAGGGGATGATGGCAAGAGATGCCACCTACTGTCCCTTGTGTACATTTCAACTGTCAGAGGACGTGGTGGATCTTAATTTAGCGATGAGCTGTTGAGCAAGGGAGGGAGGCAGGGCTTTAATTTCATAGCCACCAATCAGGAATAGACACTTGGGCATCAACTGTACTGCTTGAGTGATGGCCAGACACAACCGGAGTGGGGACAAATTCAGCTGCTTACGTCATTATGTGTGCTTTAATAACCATTACCAACTCAGAACTGAAAATATTAGGAGGGAAACACTTATTTCAAAGGCTCAAAGAGAGAAACAAAGTCACACACAAGGAGCCCAATGCATAAAAAACAAAGTACAAACTTTATTATTCTGTCTTTACAAAGGCACAAGCCTCTTTATCCCCAAAACATTTCTTTAAAAAACAAACAAAAAAACACGAAATAGCTTCTTGACGACCATATGCACTGACAGGTCTTACAAAAAAAGTTACAGATAACAGACGAATGGAAAGGGAGAGGAGGGAGCCATGAAATGTGTAATGGGGCACAAAAGATATTGAAAATAGAAAAAAAGACAGCATAATAATAAGATTTTGCAAATTTAAAAAAATGTGAGTGTGAAACAGGACAATCGTGTAGGAGGTCTGGACATGAAGGAGAAGGGGATACACAGCTGTGCGGCTTTTACTCATAACCCCAAGAGCTTTATCTGAGGAGATGCCCCTTTATACAAAAGAAAGAGGCGGACTCCAGTATAGTACAGTAAGTGCTTTGTAATTTTGACTCCTATTTAATTATCCCCAGGCCCACCCCACTCATCTGATATGTCCACTTAACATTTCCTAACACACAGAACAAAGTTTAAAACACGTTTGGAAATAAAACAGTTCTGGTTTCTAGCGGAAAACGAATAAATGCAAATACTCAGAGAAAAAAGCAAGGGCTCTACAAAAAGCAAGGCTTGCAAAACACGTTTTAACATATATGAATCCCCTGCCCATAGTGACAAGTACAGGGAAAAATGTCCCATGATTTGACAGACACGATGCTCTTTTTAGTGCAGCTGACATCAATATTTCTTTAAAGGGCAATTCCATGACATAAATCATGATAGATGAGTTGCGTTCAATTGAACACATTATCTGTCCAGCAGTTCAAAGCTCCATCTATACATTGATGCAGGGGATAATAATAATAAGGAGTTTGTCCCTAAATGCGATTATAAAATAGCAATGATATGTCAAAAGCACTAAATGTAATCTCTAAATAGACCAGGGTTCACTTTTGAAAAGTAACCTGATGGGGAAAAATGTGTTAAAATGTATGGAATGTCAACATTTCATTGAGAAGTTCTTCCCCAATGAATCTGAAATCTGGCTTGAGTAGTGCACACTAACGGTTGCAAGTCTACATGTAAGTCTAACCAGCTGTCAGTATTCGGATACATTTTGAATAGCTGGGGAGTGCTTGAATGTAATAAGTATAACTGCCCTGTTTGTGGCAAACACAATACAACAAAAAAGAATAGACTAAATAACTGGAAATACGCTGTATATTCCAACACACCTGGCTGTTTGCAAGCCTGTTTGGAAAGGCAAAGGAAAACCAATCCCACAGGCCACCAAGCGACCCAGATCAAGTGTTCAGGTTTGCCTCTCAGACCTCGTGGCTTTGTTAAGGCTGGCTTCACAGTGCCTCCCTGCACCCACTGGCTATTAGTAAGGCAAGCTGCCTCGATCCAAGCTACATGTATGAACGCCGGCAACCGACAGCTCCAGGCAGAAACACTTAAAGTATGATCCAAGTAGAAACATGTAAATAGCATGGTAGGATAAACAAAAAGTGCGAGAAAGCACATATGAACTATGCATGGATATACATATGTCAACTCCATGGCACATTTAAACTATTTCACAGGGCAATTTCCTCATATTTGAAGTAGACTCTGCTTTGATAGATGTCCTAACATTAGGACAACTAACTACACTATTAAGGGCATACTAAAACCAGCCCTTAAGATGAGCAAACAAATGATTGTATGTCAGTTGAATATGCATGTGTGCGTGTTGTGTGCACATACACACATCAAATGCCTTAATTTCAAGGTAATTGCAGTGCTGTTGCAGACTACCAGAGTCTGGGATAACTGCTGATTTGAAATGTTGTATGGGACACACATACATCAGTGGAAATCAGTTCTCCACAGATTAGCTTATTTACCTAGCCAGGTGCTTTTAAATTCAATATGGGAGGGTATAAAAAAATGCACTGAACTTTTTTTGTCAGGCCATGAGCAAAAGGAAGAACATGCCAAATACATGTGGGATTACTGGGAACCCAGCCCAGTAAAAATGGCAACAAACGGACAATTAAAAAAAAAAAAAAAAGGAGCTGTGAACCAGTAAACGCACTCTCTTCTCCAGAGCTCCACTTCATTTTCTGTGGGCACCAGTCAGCCATGAAAACAGCTTTTAAATTGTGTTTTTCCAGTACAATCACTTTAACTTGCTGGCTGAGGGAGCCTTAGAGAAAGAAAACATAAAAACAGATCTCCGCACAAGTAAAACATCATGTTCTCTTATCCAGAAACCTAAAAAAGGTAATTATGTGAGACAGCTTTGTAAGCTCACAATGTCTGAGATAACTCAGAGAAAAAGGTTTAAAAGAGGTTCATCTAAAATGAAAATGCTCTGGTGTTGGGTGGTGATGGGCTCTTCATTGACTTGGTCTCCTGTTTCGTGCATCAGTCAGATGACTTCAGGGCCGAATAAAGAGAACAGTCACGGTGATTAATTGTGAAGTTAAGCAGACATTCTAGTATCCAGTTTTACGGAGCATTCATAGATCAGTCAGTGGAATAGTTATTCTAAAAACCTCTCCACAAGTTAATGAACAGACATGAGTGTGTGAGATATTAGGGGGGTAAGAAAGTTAAGACAAGCAGAGAGGAAGACGCAGAAGAGACTGCTCGTATGAGTGTCTAAGTGTAAACCTATTCGGGCTGCCTACCACGGTAAAACATGTGTACTGAAACAAAAAACATAACAAAACGATTGGTTCAATCTGTCTACCAGCCCTAATAATGTCCACTGAACAAGAGTGCTGTAGGTTTGAAGCCTCCTGTAGCCCTTGTCTGCTTGGGCCTTTTGTGTATGTGTGTGTTTGTGTACATGTGTTTAAGTGTATGGCGTGCGAGACGTCAGGGATTAACTCAGGGGAGTGAACAGTCATCGGGCACGTCACTGTTTGAGGCTGTGTCTGAGCCTGCTGCGTCAGAATGGACGCGACCCGAAGTGACGATGACCGCCCTCCGCTGCTCTTCCTCGCCGGCACAACCCTTTCCCTGGGTGCCCTCGATGTGCTGGATTGCCTGGGGAAAGAGGATAGTGATGTCAGTGACGACAGCACCCTCTGGTGTTCATATCTGAGAACCTTTCCTACAAGAAATGAGTCTTAATTCTGCGTCGGACTTTCATCTTACTTGAACAATGGTGTCCAGGTTCTGCCGAGATGTGGACACTGTATTGATTACTGATGTCTGGCCCATGGTTACCACGGTGACATGATGGGGCTGGGAAGGCTGGACAGGTGCAGGGACAATGACCGTGGCATGGTGTGTTGGTGCAGGTGGGGTAGAGGGGGCAGACACCTGGTAGAAAGAAGGAAATATTTTAGAATACACTTATGTCCACGCTGCACTGTGGTAATGAGTTCTTATGGTTAGGAAGTATTTTAAAGTAATACACACATACACAAGCAATATTAAACACATAATGGAGAAAACAGCTTGGCAGCATATTGAATATTAGCCAGGACTGATGTTAAAATATGTAAATCAACCACATTTTTGTCCTGTCCATACATTTCCTCACTCAGTGTTTTGAGGGTGCTTTCGATCAATCTTAGCTTGACCAAAAAGCTTGAAATGAAGTAGATCTGTAAAGGCCACCAAAAACTGCAGCTGTGCAATTTAAATCTTCATATAAAAAGCTTCTTTTGCTTTTTGATTAATTATCTCCAAGTATTATATGACAAAGCTAGTTTGAGAAAATGAGTTTAACTCAAGGTGCTCCAGTTTTGCCAACATGTCAAAGTCTGAAGTTGGTGATACTCTAAAAAGCATCGGAAAGATGTAGCTGAAAAATCAGGAGTAAAGTAAGTAGGTGTTGTGTCAAATATCCCTATTGTTGTCATGGCTGAAATATATCCTTTATATACATTTATCAGTGTCCATAATTCTGGAAGGTTAAATGTGATATAAAAGCAGACAAGGGTTTTGGGTTAGGGTTGTTTTGGAACCATGATCCAAACACAATGAAGATGCAATTGAGTAAGAGTTCATTTTAGTTCCAGTAATTTCTTTTTACTTGAGGTAATTATGTTTATTCATAGCAATATTAACTTGAGGTCATATCACTCAGGTCTGCTTGGGGAGTCACAAAAAGTCACATGACTAATACAGAGTGTATCAATCATCTTCAATACCAACGCACAGCTGCCACAAGAGGTGGATGGGCAGACGGCATATGCCAATTGATTTGGCATCATGTTCAGGTAGGGTAAACATCCAGAAACACGACACTGAGGCTTTCATGGCAGGAAGACATGCAGAAAGACTTGTGAGCTGCTCATTTAACACACTGTAAATGTGTCTTAGCTGCTGACAGCTCTAACTTGGGACTGTCTGTGTGACATCTACAGTGCACAGAGATTAGTTCAGGTGTATTTATACAAGTGTTTTAAAATGCAATGTGCTTCATTGACTCAAAGAAAACCATAAGATTTTACAACTACACGCATGACGGAGTAGGAGAACACGAAACCAGCAGCCAGATTTTAGGGTAAAAAAGGCTAAAATAAACACTGGTTATCTAAATATATTAAGGTGACCATGGTTTGTCTTTGTATCAAGTTCAATCATACCTGATGTGGTAAAAACATATATATTAAAAAAATGAGCCATTACTTAACATTCAATCAGAAGCAAATCCCACAGTTTTTTTTTTCTTGTTTGGATTTTTCAAAGACAGATCCAATTCATTGGCGTCTATGGCATATATTTAATGAAACATACTTCTAGAAATAACTCTTTGCCTGTTTTAGCTCCAAAATGTCCAATTTTGTGTCAGCGTTAAACGTGTAAACAGATTCTTAAATAACACTTAGGGAAGATAACCAATTACAGAAACGTAACTACATTAGCGTAATGCTCAGAAGGATTCCACAGTTTATGTGTGAATCAAACATGTGAAAACACGTTATCCACCTGTGGGCTGTGGTCTGGAGTAACGTCCCTCTCCATCTTGTGCTGCTGCAGATGGACAAGGCTCTGGTGCTCCTGTACCTGCTGGGAGAGCGCCCTAAGTTTCTCTGGGTACACCTGGGCATCCAGGGAACGCATCCGTTACAGAGCAGGGGATAAACGTGTGAGTAAGCAGAACTATGTTGGACAGTGCATTTTTCTGACACAGACTTTGTCAGAAATGGTGTTATATGTTGCGGCCGTTCGTTTTACCTGATCTTCTAGCATCATTCTGATTGAGCGCTCTTTCTCCAGCTGCTGCCGTAACTCGATCATCTCCCTCCTTAAGTCCTCAGTCTTCTCCTCCTCCAGGATGTCTGGTGAGCCAATCCCTTCATCTTTCTCCTCTGCACGCCTCCTCTTGGGAGAGGAACCACTTAACTCCTAAGACAGAAATTGGGTATTCATTTTAGATAAATATATGAACTGATGATACTGAAAGAGAGAAATCACAATAAAGCCTTTTCACATTTGGCATGGTGTTTTTTTTACCTGTATGATTCGTTTGAGCTGACTGTTCTGCTGCAATAGCCGCGTCTTCTCCTGTTCCAAAGTAAAAATGTAATCCGATGTCTGTTGCAGGATGGCAGCCTGGGGAAATTAGAAGAATAATATTGTAGCAGGTGTGTTATAAAGTTGAGTTCAGCACGTTACAGCTCCATATAACTCCTCAACTATCCCAAACTTTTCTTTTGACCCACCTTACTGAGCTTCTCTCCATCACTGTGTGGGATGAGTGTTTTAAGAGACTGGAATCCAGAATTGATGCTCTGCATACGCCTACGTTCGTTGCTATTGGCAATCTCTCTGCGAATTCGCCTCTCTTGGTCCCGGGCTGTTTCTGGGGTCAGAGGAATGTTGGCCAGACTACGGGGAGGAGAGGGGAAGGGCAGTGGTTAGTTGGACACAATGACAAAATAAAACATACATACTTCAGCACCCAAACATAGTGAAGTTCAACATTATCCAGAGACATCAAGAGATATGGCAAAAATCTTCTGTCCCGATCCTTGGATGACACATTTCAGTTACAGTAGATTGTCAATTGTAGATTAAACATTTTCATTTAATTTATAGCATCATAAGCGTTCAACATAAAGCATCATAAAGTTAAATTCCATATTTTTATGCATGCTGAAGTGTCCTGTGGCACACACAGAACAAGGCTGCTCTTCCATCAATGTGCCATTTCCAAACAGGTGATAAAGTAGCACATAAATATGTATGGTGTGCAATATAAAGTTATGATTGTGAAAGGTCTTACGGAGGGATAATTTTTCCTGACGGTGAAGCAGCACTGACATTTTACAGGACACCTTTCAAGCAACACACTTGCTAAAAAAGCTTTACAGTGGCACCACCTTTGCTGATAATTACAGTTGAGGTGTAAATAGAACGGCATTGATCCTGTTAATATCCCCCACGACATGATCTGCCATTATGCTGCAGTTCAGTTGAGGGGAAATTCTGAGCGAACTTCCTCTAACAACCTCTGTATCAAGCTCAGTATCTCTGGGACCCTCTCTAGCCAAGCGCTTATCTGTACTGACTCAGCTGCCTCAGTGCAAACACTGGGAACAATTGTGCAGACACAGATGAGAAATTAGTGTGTCTGTGTCTGTGTGTGTCTGTGTGTGCGTGTGTGTTTGTGTGTGAACAGACACAGTCGCATGTACAAGCAATGCAGCCGCACATCCAGCATACACATCCACTGCCAAAACATCACCAACTGGGCTTGGACTTCATATCACCAAGCACAAACCGCTAACCATTAGAAAGACTGGGTCCCAGTTAATATGGAATTAAAGCTTAAAACAGGCAACTAAATATAGTACAATAAATCCACATGATTGGTTGATGAATTATTCAAATGAAATCAGAAAGTTATACTGGAATTGTATTGATAATGAATACATGTTTTTTGTAATTTCACAAGCTAAATTTGATATATTTAATGATTCATGTGTCAAAAATGTAACAATTGGCTGCTTCCCTCCTTTTAAATCTTAGACAGTTAAATGTTTTTGTTGGTTAACAACACAAAGAAAGACATCCCCATCATCTCTAGGGAAACATGTCTTTACATTTTTTTGACAATATTTCATATATTTTATAATTATATATAATTATAATATATTAGTTGGGAAATTAATCTTGTTATAGGACTGCAACTTGTGCCAGCATTTGATTTCAGTTGTAATAGTCATACAACTGCAGAGTAGAGACATTTATGATTTTTAATCGAAATACTTGTAGGTGAAATTACTTAGAATGGCTCTATGGCAACATCAAAGTACGTCCCTTTCTCATAGGAATATTTGTCATCGTTTGTTTACCAATTGTCCGCACACTCACAATGAGGATTTAACGAAAACGAACAACAGGACTACATCTCCCACACTGCCAGCGTCACTGCTAAGAGCCAGCAGCAGATCCCTCCGCCTCCCTCTTCAAACAGGGCTGCGGACGTATCGATGGCCTTCCGCGACATACACACCCCCTTATTAATAACACCACTTTTTTACCCTGCCTCCACGCTAACGCTGAATGTCCATTTATCGGACACACGGGAGATAATGTGTTTCTAAAAAAAGGCCAACTAATAAATCCCCTTAGTCACCACAGCGCCCAACAACACCACCGTGCTTCGATCAGATTTTCGTGTCCTCCGCCATTATAACAATGCGGCAGGCAGCATGGCAGAGGTGCAGAATGAAAAGACGCAGTGGAGGTGACTCAATAGTGCGATCAACACGCAAATAAACCATCTTTAAACTATCGTCACGACAAATGGGGGCAATTTTAAAACTATGTGTATATCTTCACATTAGAATTTTACGAAATCGGCGCCATAAACAGGAAACACGCCAGACCCCCTCATCACTTTTAGCACAAGCCACAAGCATGGCCGCACTACCCACAATAACTTCGGATCGCTCTGAGCAAATCGGCAACACGCACGACGTGTGCGGCCGAACTAGACCCTTTCGCACTGAATGACAATCGTTGGTGTTATCTTTTCTTTTCTTATGCAAATCACAGCATCTATAGATGTCACTGGGGGTGATTTGAGGATAAATAGAGCAGGGGTGCGCTCTGGAGCAGAGTAGCAGCGTGGTGTGCACGGAACCACGTGGTTTATGTTTGTTAGCCACAAAAATACAACGATATCGCAACAAAATGTGCAGAATAACATCGTAGGGGGGATGCTGCGGATTGATATGGAGCTTAAACGCAAGATAATTTAAGTGTTCGATGGTAAATAATGCGCGCAGTTCCCCGTGAGTGGGTCGTGTACACAATAACAGATCAGATCAAGCATGTTGCCTCATCGCCGTCTACCCCAAACAGATGACTTGTAATAATAATAAAGCTGCATGCTGGGTGAAGTGCATGTATACACACCTACAAAGACCTCCAATCACTTCTTTCTCCGTTTTCCTGAAATGTTGCAAAGAGGGCACCTTCTGAGCTGGTACCATGAAATACTCCATGCTCGCCTCTCGCCAGTTTGCCCCCCTGCTTAAAAAAACAGCCAACAGTCTCCGTTGAATAATAGAAAAAAATAATATGCTAGAGAGCAGTAATCCCGTGATCCGACGAGTGGTAAATCCTCAAAGAAGATATGAATCTTTGTTTGTATAATGTAGTAGTTTTTCAGGCTGCTGAGAGTTGTAATGTTACTCGACTTCCAGCTGATGGGGTTCCCTGGTTGTGTGTGGCTCTACCTCTCTCTCTCTCTCCCTCCCCTCTGCTTTCTCCCTCTGCATGACCGTGTGCGCGCGTGCGTGTGTGTGTGTATGCAGCTGATCGGATGGCTTTCAAGGCGGGAAACAGCTGGTAGGAGTCACACTGCACTTCCAAAAGCCTCCTTCCGCAGAGAGGGGGGACTGCATGTAAACAAAGGACTATTTAGCGCAGATATACACCGACAAGAAAGCGGACATGGATGAAAAGGGGATTAAATGTCTTTAATATGAATTACAGTTAAACATTAGCAGATCATTTACGATTAAATGTGCGGTGCAGTGTTCAATTAAAGCAATATACTAATCCCCAGGTCGGTAATAACTATTAATAATATATTTCCCCTCATTTGACTTGTTTCAGTGACGATAATACTTTAGTTTATAAAGAGCGCCTTTAGATTTAACCCTTACATATTTAAAGCCTCCCTAATATGCAATAAACAGGTAGACTAATATGCAATAAACATAGGAGTCATTTTTACAATATATACAACCTCAACATGTAGATTGCACCTTGACACTGGTGAAGTAAATAAAGAGCGGCACTACAGTAGGGGCGGACACCTGAAACAGCTGCGATAAGCGGACAAGAGGATCAGCTGACGGGCTGGCAGAGCTGCACAGCAACAGCGCACCGAGGGGGCTTTCAGGGACACACTGCTGACACACACCACTGCTAACCGTGTGTGTCGATCAGAATTTTGGTTAGCAACAGGGGTAGTAAAGACGAATAAACGACAGTAACCTATTTTAATAGAAGCTGCGACGCTCACGCAGCCACAATAACCTGCCAGCAACACAATGGGAGAAGCGAATTAGATTTTTTTGCACCCGGAAACACGAAGAGCTGCTGCAGCTGTATCCCTGTGGAGGCACATGGTGGCGTTGTGTTAATTAGTCTACCTTACTGGTGCAGCTGTGAGTTGAGGAGCTTTTACACAAGCATATATTTATCGCTGATTATCACACAGCTCGTTATACACACCAATGACCTTCGGGTACCACCATGGTAGTCATTTCTAAGAGTTATCAGGTCGACAGGAGCCATTGAAAATTGTATTTAAAATAAATAAATAGACTTAAATATATTTTTCCATTTAAATACAGTTCTTATAATTGTAGGTGTATAAACAGACTTTGACAATAATACAATAATAATTTCTACAGTAAGATAAAATAGGTTTGGATGTTTTGCCCACCCCTTACCTATTATTTATTCAAATATCAATTGACGTTGAAGTGTTACTAGTTTGGTAAACAGTAAATTGGATATCACATTTTTAGTTTTTGTTTTAAAGGAAGTAAAATTACGGAACACAACGTTTGCATAACATAAGCGAGGGATTTACAATTAATATTTTTATTCATGAATAATATAATAAAATAAATGAAGAAAAAAAAGACACATACACATGAATCAAACCTAAGCTGATTTGGGGATTGAATTTTGCTTTCAAGTGCATTAAGATATCTTGATTCAATCTTGATCCTCATTTAAGAAATATTGCTTGGCAAATACATTTTTACTGATCCATAACATCTCTGAGGCCTCCTGGCTTTACACAAATCTTCTCCCAGGCTGCTTAAGGCCCTCTAGTGGTGGTATAGTGAAAAGTCAAAGGGGATTCTGGTGCACATTTGTGCTCGCCATCATCACTGAAACTCTGGATGTCCCAAGATGGACCAAACATCTGTATTCAACACCACCTAGGTCAACATGGTAGCTATATTTGCAACTTAGATTGTAAATAATTGCCTTTAAGATCGGTTAAAAAGTGGGCTTTTACTAATAATTGTTATTCACTTGGGTATTAACTCACTTATGTCGATGCCTTTATTTATAGTCTGCTACATTAGTCACTAAATACATACACAAAACAACATTGAACCTGACATGCACATGGCAACACTGCATTAGCATGAAGGAACTGTCAACACCATTTTTTTCCCCAACCTGAGGAAAAATGATCAATGAGATATTTGAACAACAAACAGACTTTAAAATATTGAATTTAATGGAAGAATGTTTACTACAGCAAAGCTACACCAGGGTGTTTAACTAAAGCTACAAAGAAAAAGTAGTTCAAATATAACTAATTATCCCAGTTAAATTTCTTTTTTCAACTTGCACCTTTTTTGACAGTTTCACTGACTTGAGCAGTAGTTTGAAAAAAGGCTTGTTGTCTATTCCACGGCTACATCAGCATCGTACAATCTTAGCAACTTAAACAATCATTATCTTGCACCTTTTACGATGAATAAACTACTATACTGGTCTAAACACTGGGCATATCTTCTATTTCTTATAGCAGAACAAAGGAGGTCCCTTAGAGAGAGAAGCAATGGCAAATTAAATAAAAATCCTATCCCTTTATATCCCAAAATTGTATGTAGCTATAGCCAATAGGTAACTTTTTAAAAATGGCCAAAAAAGTAGTTTAACTTCTTAATTCACTATGCAAATACATACGTACATAGGCACAAAAATAGGTCACGTTTATAATATAAAAACATGTTGTAGTATTGAAACAGATTTTGTATTTGTTCTGCTTCAATAGTTTTTGGTTTTATTTCTCTCCTCTATATAATGTATTTTTTGTTGCATATATACCAAGTGTTGTTGCATGTATCGGGGTGGATATATATTTGTGTTCGAGTAAAATAACTGGCTGTGTGTGTTAAAACTTTTTAATGTGTAAAACTGTTTTGTTGGTTACCCAGAGGTCGTGGCCAGCGTGAGGACTGAGGCGTCTACAACACTCTGTAGGAGACAACAGACAGTGAAGCAGAGGGGTGTTACCCTTATTCAAGGCCTGTTGATGGAGGGGAGCTGAGGCGGAGACATGGCCATGAGGACGGAGAGAGAGGGACAGTTTGGAAAGGAGCCGGGGACTGCCCATGGTGGATGGGCGGAGCAGTAAGCATGCGCTGAGCTGGCAGACTCTGGGCTGGTCCTGACGGGCTGGCTGGGCTCCGGGCGGCTGTCTGTGCGCTTCAGACGGTCTTGGGGGAGACTACCACCAACACTCAACGTCTCCTGGAGTGCTTAGAGACATTTAAAATAAAAGAAATCGAGCAGAAGAGACACGAGGATAACTGCAAGGAAAGAAAGCACATTATAGCCCCACCTCGACATCTGGAAAAGCACCGAAGAAGGAGACGATCCTCCCCCTTTACCCCATACCCCGTCGCCAACCCGCCCTACCCTACCCACCACTTCGTGCCATCCCTCTGGTCTGATTTGCCCTCCCACCCCGTCAGGAGAACCACGTCCATCCACAGGAACCCCCACTTGACCAGCGTTGCCATTAAGCGATGCGCTTTGAATTTAAGAAGAAATCCCCTATCCGTTTTTGATGCACAACACAACCAGTGGCTTCATTTTTTCCTCAGCAGGAACACTTAAGGTTACGGATTTGGGTGTTTACACTTTTTGACGGGTTTCCAGTGGCTTGATAACATGCAGACTAGATCATTCCACGGCAACAGACAAGGCTGTCATTCCATAGATTAGTCTGTATTTGATCAACCAGCTGTCACGCTGCGTTTGAGCTTATGTCTATTTTCCCCCATGCTTTAAAAATCAAACCTGACAATGGTCTTGGAACAGACCGCCTCTCTAGATACCTAGACATATTTTTGCAAGACGTATCAACTCTATAATTTCGTGTTTATCGAAGGAAAAAAGCGACACATTGACGAGGAGTCATTTGACACCGACGCTGCTTGAGCCATAGGACTTTGCGTGCGAAGTTTGCACCGGGAAGAGGGGGGCCAAGTCGGAGATATCTCCGGCATATCCACGGCGTTTTCCCTGTAAGGTAAGCGAGGAGCGACACTATCATGCATATCAGTCCTTTATGTTGTTTCCTTTGTCATGTATGTCCACGTTGATCTCAGTGCGCTGCTACAATGTGAAAAATTGCACGAGTTCAAACAGGGTAGTGACCTATTTTCAGAGACTCTCCAGCGGTGCGCCCATATCCTGCAGCCTGGACTCCCCACACTGTCATATTCAAGGCCGTCGGCGGACCTTCCTTTACCGGCATTTTTTAGCACTTCACTGTCAGTACCTACTTCAACAAGGTACCGAACACTCTTTCGCGTGTTTACACCCCCTCTCGAACTGGCATCCCCTTTCTCAACCATTAGACATTTTTAGAGCAGTATCACAAATCCTGTCCTATAGGGGCGTTCATCACAGCCCAGCAAGCTGTTGTGCAAGATGCAGGCTTGCACTGAGCTCTCTGATGTTCTGTCACAACATCTGATAACGAGTTCAACGTCTACACAGTGCTGACATTCACTGAAAACAGTGAATTATTGGGAAGTAAAAATGTGACCCCCACATTAGGGTAAACACCCACACAAAATTGTGCTAAATATCAGATTTCTTGATATTATCAACACAAAGGCTAAATATTATTATTTAATGTCGCCACGTTTTACATGAGAAAGTGTGCTTAGATTTCTATTTAGTTTTTACTTTTGATGCATTTGTAAATGACCACGGCTTACCATGAGTATTCTTTATGCTCACTAACCATTTGTTGATGTGTTGGATCCCAGGTAATGAGTGAAACTAATAAACCCCTTAATTTGCGATCTTAACATTTTTGTTAGTTAGTTGAGGCCAAGCATGTAGTGTAGGGGGCAAGGATGAGCACAGGCATAGAGGCATAGATAAAGAGCTATTTTCCTCCAATTAAGCAATTCCACTGTCCCTAAGCCTAATTGTGTGCTCACTGGGACTGGGTTTAGGATGGACCTTCTCCCCATTGGCTGCCTCCCATGGGCCCATTGTTCCAGAAGATGTCAGGGGAGAGAGCCGAGCCTTGCCAAGGCAGACCTAACAAGCCCTTTGCTGGAGTGGAATAAGGCCTGATCATTAAAAAGCATTAGGCCACAATGCAAATCGAGGCACACTCAGGGGGCTGGAGTTATATTTTGGATCAGAGTAGGATGGCTGTTTATTTCCAAGGTGACTATAGGGGACTGTATGAACCATATGACGTGGAGCTGCATGAGAGAAACTGTCACACAGATATATGACACTGGAGAAGGTATGGCTATGGGCCCACTGGACCTCTCTCCAAGTATGTGGGGAAGAGGAGCAGCAAGGGAGGCAGCACAGGCTTTATGCAGACGGAAGGACTTTGACTCACTCTTATACCTCCCTCTTCCAGGCCCTGCTGCTATTTAATCCATAACCCCTCACTGAACTGGGAGCACAGGTGCTCTTCACGTCCACAGCCTGCTCTTTGCATTGTTTATCCAATCAGCTGATGATCAGTTCAGCTGCAGGTCAGCCTAACATCAATCTGACGGCCAGACGGAGAGACATCCATCGCTAACGGCACACTGGTTGTTCAAGCAATATTTCTCTTACACAGCACTTAGTCACTGCAGAGAAAAGCACCACCATAAAGCCAGATGTCTGCTGGGGTCCAGCTGCGCATCCCTGTGGTGGCATTCCACACTCTCAGGATATGTGCATGTGTTTGTGTAGGCAGACTTTTTTGCTGTACATTTTCTTGTCCTGACTGCATGCTTGGCCAGATATACTGTAGATACTTGGACAGCTGCTGCGTGCAACAGCTTGCACTGAGTTTTGGTCAGAGTTTAACACCAACTTGCTTTGTCTGTTGCAATAACAATGCTTGAAGTTACCCATTCAAACGCTTTCCACCCTGCCTGTCTTTAAAATCAAATAAGAGGTGTGGTTGTCACTTCACCAATTTTCCTGTGCTTTAAGATTTTGTCCCACACCACGAGTGTGTGACATCATAGCCCTGAGGTCCCAAACTGTGAGGGTTAGGCAGCTGCTTTATGGTGGAAAAGGTGGACCCTAATGGCATATTCCTGCGTCAGAGAACAACCACAAGGCATGTGGTAAAAGGATGGTGGGAACCCACAGTGCACTTGTACTTATTGCCTTAAACCAGGCTAATAAAACTGTACCGCATCTAATGTAAAAAGAATCAAGTTCAGTTGATTCTTCCATTGTGAGTATGGCACCACAAAGCAACTCTCATCTAAACAGTTTTGTTTTTTCACACAGTGTTGTCAATCTGCCGTGAGGCCACTAAAATATGTTTTCGACTGAAGTAAGGTGGCTGAGGACTGCTACCAGTTATTGGGTGGAATGTAATTGGTACAAACTACAGTGGGTGAGCCAGTGGGAGTGTTTGAATTGATATCACAGTGGGGTTTCATAACGGCTGGGGATTATGGTCAAGCTGAAAGGCAACTCAGCAGCAGGGAAGGAAGGATTATAGTGGGCAGTGAATAAGGCGGCATGCAGGGAGAACAAGGCACCTGATACACGTTTGCATTTATATTCACCATTCACATCTCTAATAAGACAATGTGTGATTCATCCATAAGTGGGCTCAACAGAAGAAACGTGACTCATAACATATATAATATACATGCAAGTCCCAGCTCTTGACCTTTGTTTAGGCTGAAAATGTCAGAGGAGATGTGCAATGTAGCCGGATGAAGCAATATGTCCTTTCCGTGAAATGAACTACAGAGAGCATGTGGTCTAGGATCTCTGTTGATATATGTAAATAAAGTCTACAACCTCGTATACAAATATATGTACAAAAAACAACACGAGCGGAGCATTTCCCCATGGCGGATGTCTAGACTCTTCCAATGCGCTTCTAGTTAGTGAGATTATTATCGACCCCTTACTTTATAGATAATTTGGAGTTTTTAAAAATGCGTAGTTAACTGATCTTGGCTATACGGTTTATATGGATTTGATATGTACCTTTAAATCCAAGTTGAAACAAAGCTGAATCAATAACTGAACTTAAGTTAAACTTGTAAATGACAGGCAATGACTCTCTTGGCTCTCATATAATTACAGTCCGGTTCTGTCCATTTTTCCACAATATTTTATCACTAATCATTGCCATGTGTGCAGCAGTGGAGGTGACACACTCATTCTTTGCAGTGCTGCAGTGTGATGTGTCTATATGGGGCGACAGCCAGACTCGAGGACCCATACATTAAGAATAGACAGAGCGGATACAGAGCTTGACTCACACTAACTTGCAAACTGAAAGAGACCAGCACATACCGCTTTGCTCCCTGGCTGGCTGGGCTCACGGAGCATGCATTTTTCTCCAGTTAAACTGTAACCACTAATCACCTCACGGCCTCACTGTTTCCTCCTGGAGCAGACCATTCCTGGGTCCCCAGGGTGGGTTTAAATGCCCCTTCTTGCACAATTTGGTTTATCCTTTTCAAAATCACCTGTGTGGGACATCCCAAATGAGCAGGGCTCTTGCTCTTTCTGCGTGGATCTGCCACAGGGAAGTTTAAGGGTCAGTTCCTCTGTTGCAAGTCTGCAGTCCTGCATTTCCAAAATAAACACAGACAACTCAGTGCCTCACTCCAGTTACCCCACCCTACCTCTTCTCATTTTCTTTAATGCTCCTTCTGCGCTCCCTGCTCAGTGATTCTATCGTGAGAGAATTTCAGCTCGTAGAGTCTTTCAGACAATACGCAGACCATGTCTGGGGCAGGACACATTTGAAGAGGAAAAGTTAAAGAAAGAATACAGGAGTAACGCCAGGACTCCTAAGAATAACAGCAATCTAAAGGAGCTGCAAAGGGTAGGAGGGAACAGAGGAAAAAACTGTTTTTACAAAGTCCATTTTGGGTTTCTATCAATATACCTGAAATGTAACTTCTGGTTGAAAGTAAACCTATATCCAGCTGGAGCTTTGATATCTGGGAGCTCAGTTCAAGAAGCTGAGTTGTACAGTAATATGCTCACAGCAATGCAGTTTAAGTGGAGACACAGCTGGTTTGTATTATTATTTACTTGCTTGGCCAACACCCTGAATTCTCCAGTTTACCCTCAATAGCACTACAGCAGTTCAGTATGACTGAGGTATGTGTGTGTGTGTGTTTGCTTGTTTGAAGAGAAAAAGAAAGGGAGGAGCCGGACAAGAGGGGCTCTGCCTGTAAGACGGTGAGGAATAACATGCTGGGCAGGGAGAGAATGGAGAGAGGAATTGATGGTGTTTTTTACAGAAGGGGATGAGGGAGAGACGGGTGAGGCATTTCTGAGACTCCAATAAGGCTCTCAAGTCTGGGCCCGGCTCCCTGTCTGGGCATATCCAGTCCTGTCAGCTAGCTTCCAGACTTTGCCCCCTTCACCCCCCCCTCCCTCCATCCACGACTCCCTGGGACTCCATCTCCTCCTCGCTTGTAACTTTGCTTCTGCTCCCTCTTTTCCTTCTTCCCTCCCTCGCATTATCGTCTCCCACTTTCCATGAGTCCCCAGCTTCATAAGTGACGCTTGCATTATATAAGACATTCTCAATCTTATACATAAAGGAGGGAGAGGGAGAGAAAAAAAGTTTGGCCTGTAAGTGTTTACCTTCTCTGTGGTGTGGAGATGCTGCCAGCACTAATTTAATTCATATGTACCATGGCTGTTTTTTTTTTTCTCATGAGGGGAGCCTTATATAATTTGGAAATGTTTGAAAGAAGATTCAGTGAAAAGAATACTTATTCTGACCTCAGATACCTTAACGAAAAACCCTCATGGATTTTATTTGGTTGTTAAAAGCTTAAATAATCCACTATCTGTGGCCATCTTGAATACCGACCAGTCGCTGTCTTAACACATCCTGTCTTTCTTTTCTTATTCAACCCATTTCTTTTAAATGTGCTTGCTCCTTGTTTGCTCAGGTCTCAGTAAATGGTGCCGTCAGTCATGGTGAGCAGGGTTATTCCTAAATTGATTCTAAATGCCAGCATTGATTCAGTACAGAATAGTGTGTAAGAGCACGAGTATCGCCTTGACCTTCAACACTAATTGAGATCCTCTCTCATTCTTTCCAATGCTGCCGATATACTAAATGATAGCCTTCGTCCACGGCACATTTATTAGCCCTTGCTGTGTATCTTGCCAAATCAAAAGAGGAATAATATCCAAATCTTTGTGAAGCTTGTTTCCAACAGATCACGCTCAAGCCAACAAATCTAAATCAAGAGTTTAGTGCTTCTCCATTTTACAGCATTATGCTCAATTCTGTCTGTCGCCATCTCACTCGCCCTCCATCTGTCCCTTTGCATCTGTCTCTCTGCTCTCTTTTTCTGTTTCTCCCTCTTGGATGGAGCCGCAAAAGATAAAAGCTGTAGGGTGGAGCCTGTCACTTAGTTGAGCTAGAACACAGACATACAGAGAGAAAAAGAAAGGGAGGGAGATAAAGGGAGAATAGAGAAGCGAGAAAAGGCTGTCATATTGACCTTGTCTTAATGCCAGCCGTGGTGGGAGGGGACACAGGGCGGAGAGTTACTCAGAGAAAGCAGGCGCTCCATGTGAGGAGGGAGAACACAGTTAAGTTGGCACAGCCTCACAAGGAAAAGACAACACAAGCCTTGTGTGTACATTTGTATGTGAGATCACTGACGAGGAAGGCAGAAAGGCTGTGATGGAGGTATAGCAGACAGTATGGGGGGCACGCCCAAATATAAAGAAGCAGGAGCTCACACTACAGTGTGTGTATGCCCAACACACACATCATGTCACTTTGTCTGTTAATTGCTCTCTTCTGTTTTGTATTCCTACCTCTTCCTGTTTTCTTCCCCTTTCAATATGCTTTGGTTTTGGAATCTGAGTCCCTACCCTGTCCCGTCTCTTTGTACATAAACAAACTGATGCACACATATATACTCACATGCTAACAAACACACACCGACAGAGAAACTCCCCGTCCGAATCACATCTGGCTCTGTATGCACCCCCCCCCCCCCCTCCGCCCCTATCACCCCTATCACCCCTACCCGTTCTTGGCCCTCTCCTGTGCAGTGAGGCTGTTGCACAGGTGTCCCCCAGCCTGCTCCAGGGACAGGGAGTTGTCTCTGGAGTGTCCACAAAGCCTCGAGCAAAGAAGTAGAAAAGCTACGACACCGTAGACGTGTCAGATTGGCCTCAACAACACCACAGAGCAATAAAAAGCGCAACAAGCACCCCACCCCATGCGTTGCCCCAAGCCTGCCGGAGGCCTTGTTGCATAAAGCTGTTGTTGGGATCATATTACCATGGCCATTGAATGAGAAGACTTGCTTCCCAGGGAGTTCACTATGTGCTGTTGGCTTATTGAGTTGCAAGCAAATGAAAGTGGCTGGGGTCAGTGTGTACACGCAAAAGGGGTTTGTTTCTCATGCGTGTGGTGCCATAATATTCCCGTCCAGGAAATGACTGTGAGACAGGCGCACCCCTCCCAAAGCTGGAGCGGTACCACAGCGCTCTGAACTGGTCTGAACTCCACAACACAGCCAGCATGCTGTGCACTAGTGTGTGTATGTGTGTTTGTGTTTGTGTGTGTGTGTGTGTGTGTGTGTGTGTGTGTGTGTGTGTGTGTGTGTGTGTGTGTGTGTGTGTGTGTGTGTGTGTGTGTGTTATGCATCTGTATGGCTGTATAAAAGGGGCTACATATGTGTTTATGTGTGTATATACTGAATGCCTTTATACCTCTTTATCTGAACCATATCTTGAGATTGTCATTGGGAGGATACACCACATTCTCCCAGCAACTGGTGCTGAAATATACCCCGCTGTTAATGTACCAAAGTTTCCATACAATGTCCCCCCTATTAATCTGCCCTCAGCGTGCAGTTAACTGTGTGGGAGAGAGGGGTATAGAAAGAAAGAAAGATTTCTGGACCTCTTCCCGCTCCCTCCTACTCATGGCTTAGAACTGGGGTTGGGTTTTCACCAGTGAGGGAGTACAACAGACATCTCCTGTTGAGTTCAACCACAGCTGCTTTGTACTCTGTTATGTTTTGAAGGGAGCTTGAAGCTGTGGTTGTTATTAAGTGATATACTTTCCTACAAAATCAAGTTTGGGGATGCACACCTGTGTGTTTCATTTTGGGGGCTGAAGCCCTTACTTGAAAGGCTTAAACCCTGCTCTGGGATTTAGGGAGTGGCCTCTTGTTTGTGTGTGTGCTGAGGGAACCTGGTATTTTAAAGATTTAGGCAGGTGCCAGAACTTTGCATTCCTTATCTGACCTTGTGCTCATTTCTGCTGCCTTTAGGGGAGGTCTGCCTCTACAAAGCCGGGGAACCAGCAACTAATGCATGTGTTTGTGTGGGAGTGAGTGAGTGAGTGAGTGGTGTGTGTGCATAGATCTTCACATAAGCATAGCAAGATTTTAGCTTTAATTTTGGCCCTTTAAAATGCAATAACCTCACTCTCCATTCATGTGTAAGTGCGCTGTGTTTGATAAGATCAGTCTCTGCATGCATGCATCTCTACAGGGCTGAGCATATCACTGCATAATGGTAATACATATGGTCCGCATTGCCCCAGCAAGGAAATGTTGTCTGGAAAATTAGAGATCTCAACAGATAAGGTAAAATTCCAGACATCGACAAATATTACTTGAATTTCATACTGCCAGTTTAGGTATTAGGATAATGCTAATGTTGGTTTGAGTCAGCTAGAATGACAGTATTTAGCGTGGGAGTAGCAAAGAAGCATCATTTCCTAAACACAGACCCTATCCAGCGGACACAGCTGGTTAGTGGGCTGATCTAAGGGGGAACGAGCTGTTGTGCTTTTCGATCCTCCAGAAGAAATCCATTCAAAAGTTCCTTAGGTACCTTAAATAAAACAAAGGAGTCCAAATAACCCCCACGCACCTCACTACATAAAAGAAAAACATGTTTACCCCAAGTTAAGTTTTGGATATGCACAAAACTGTAGAACAGAGTTGTAAACTTTTATCGCTGTGCTTTTTCCCTCCATTAACCACCACTAGCCTCAGACAGTTTTTCCTCTTTCTCTCATTGGCTTCATTTCTTCCCCC